>NC_048230.1:6696324-6715354 GCF_002007445.2 Ailuropoda melanoleuca
GGCTGGCGCGGGAGGCGGTGCAGGCGCGCGGGAGGTGGCTGAGCTGTGTCACTCTCCACCTGCCCGCGCGAGCTCCGCGCCCTGGACGCCAGCCGGGCTAGGGGGCGGTCGGGCTGAGCCCGCTGAGCCCGCCGGGCCGGCCATGGGCGACCGCGAGCGCAACAAGAAGCGGCTGCTGGAGCTGCTGCAGGCGGCGGGCACCGGCAACGCACACTGCGCCGACTGCGGGGCGGCGGGTAAGGGTGCGGCGGCCGGGAGCAGGACCCCTGCCCGCAGACCTCCTCTCCTCCTTCCAGACCAGGTCCCGTCCCGGGCCCCCGCTGGACCCGGGCGTGACCCTTCTGACACCTTCTCACTCAGGCCCCCGCGCACCCAGACCGCGAATGTCCGTCTCGCGCCCTCGACCGCGCTCTCCACAGCGGCTCTCCACAGCTCACCCGAACCCAGGCCCCCTGACCTCCCCACTCTGGACCCGAACCCTTCCGTATCCTTGGACCCCGTCACTAGACCCCGGACGCAGATGCCTTGACCATCTGGTTCGCCTGCCCCTCCAGACACCCCACCCACCCGGACCTCGGTCCCTGACTTCTTCACTCCGGACGCAGCCACCTCCCACCCCCACGGACCCAAACATCCCCCACACCGAGGGGTCCCAGAGCCCGGGCCACTGAAGATCCAGTGCTCCCTTCCCAGGTCCCTGACGCCCCCGGGGTCCTCCCAAGTTCCTGCTCCGCAGCGCGCTGACTTCCCCGCCCTGCAGCTCCCCAGCCAGGCACCCCGGTGCCGGCTCCTTCCTCCGCGCTCTCCTCTCTGTTCCCCGGAGCCTTGTCACTTCCACTTCGCGCTCGCCTCAGCTTCTCGCCCCATCCCTAGACTCCTTCCAAGATCATCCTGGTAGCCGCCGTGCCTTGGCCGGTGGGCTGACCAGAAGGTTGCATGCAGGTCTCTTAGCTCACCCAAGGTGGGGGGACCGAGAGAAAAGGGCTTCCTAATATGGGCGGCTCTGGGCATGGCCCCAGGAATCCTTACGGCCAAGGCCTGCCTCTCCCAGCACCCCCAGCCCAGCCCTGGTCTCGGTGCCTAGCTCTCCATCCAACTCCCCTTCCCCCCTCTCGCCCCCTAGATCCCGACTGGGCCTCCTACAAGCTGGGCATTTTCATCTGTTTGAACTGCTCCGGCGTCCACCGCAACTTTCCAGACATCAGCAAAATTAAATCCGTGAGACTGGACTTCTGGGACGACAGTACTGTGGAGGTAGTGGGGGTGGGGAGAGCCTTGAAACAGCAGAGCTGGGGTGGGGGTGGTGGGCCCGGCACCCCATCCTTCTATGGGGGAGGAAACTGAGTTCCAGAGAGGAGCAGTAACTAGCAAGAGAAAGCAGTCTATTAGAGTCCCTGCTGAGACAGAGAGCCTGAGTGCAAGGCCCTGAGTTTATTTCCCTCAGTTTCCACTTCTGTATTATAAGGATCCCACTACTCCTTTGCGGGGCTGCTGTAAGGATTAAATGTAGGCTCAATACAAGTACAAAGTAAGTAGTCAAGTAACAGCTGCTGTTATCATTATTTGAAGTCCTGGACAGGACCAGAAATATACTATTCATGGTCTACAGTCCCCCTTCCAGCCCCCTACCCCACCCCATTTTGCTCTCCTGATCTATGGAGATGAAGGACACCTTCGGCCTGGATGATAATACCATTTTGGCCAGAAAACCTTGAGAGAGCAAGCTGTTCTAAATTATGCTGGTTGGCTGAGGATTTCAAGGACTATTGGAGAAGCAGGCCATTGTGTACTGAGTGTCCACTGTGTACCAGGCACTGTGCTAGATGCTTTATTCATTGGACACATAGTTGCTGTAAGCCTACTATGTGCTGGGTATTAGGAAAGAGCAGTGAATAAGATAGAGTCTCTGCCCATGTGGAGCTTATGTTCTGCAGGAGAGAGACAGGAAGCCAGTAAACCAGCACATAGACGTGAAGATTGTTTCTTTGTTCCTTATAACGCCCCATTATACTCTCTTCATTTTTGCAGTTGAAATACTTGAAGCTCAGGGGGTTCAGTACAGCCCAAGCGTCACTCAGTGACTCGGTGGCACAGCTGGGATGTGAAACCTTCTCTGTGGAGATCCAAAGCCCATGCAAATCCTGAGTCATAGTCTAGAGTCCCTGGGGGGGGGGCGGAGGTTGGAGAATGGGATTCACTCTGCTCAAGGGATGTAAATTAAAAACCTGATATTTCTTCCCACATGTGCTCTCACCCCAGATATGCCACCTCTGTTCCTGAGTGCTAACTGTTGGCCAGGGCCACTCTTGGCCACTCTGCCTCTGGGTCTGTCAGGTGTTCATAGGACCCCAGTTAGCATCCTGCCCTCCCTACTCAATGGGGCCAACTCCAACTTCTTCCATCCTCCAGCTATGTCTGTCTCCTGCACGTAGCTGCTGGTGGTCCTGGCCATCTGGGGAGGGGCTGGGAGAAAGAACATGAGTTTTGGAGCTAGGTCTGGGTTCAAAGTCCCAGCTCCTCACTTTCTAGCTGTGTCACCTTGGGTAAGTTACCTAACCTCTCTGAGCCCATTTCCTCACCTCATCGAGGGGATGGAACAAACTAATTGGTAAGGACTGTAAAGTGCTCTGCCTACGTGAGGTATGGTTGCTGCAGCAGCTCATTGCCCCAGGCTGGGGCTTCCCAGCAGCATGGATAACCAAGCCTGATGGGACATGTTGGACTCCAATAGGAGTGTCTCCTGACTCAGGCTAGGAGCCAGTGGGAAGGGTGGCTGTCTGGGTAGACCATGGTTTCATTTCACATTTTTGAAGTTCTAATATTACCCCAAGTTGCTGTTGTCTTGCAGTTTATGACCCACAATGGGAACCTCCGTGTGAAGGCCAAGTATGAAGCCAGAGTCCCTGCTTTCTACTATGTCCCCCAGGCCAACGACTGCCTGTGAGTGGGTGATTTCTTGGTCTTACCTCCCCGACCCCTACTCCATCTCTGGTGCCTTTGTCTGTGGTGGTCTTTTCCATATACCTGGTAGACCAGGAAAGCCATTTGGTACTGTCACGGAGAACACTTGGCCTAGTTCCCCCTCTGCCTTTATTGCTTGGTTTATCACTTCCCCTCTCCGGGACTCAGTTTCCACAGCTGTGACACGGGGCATTTTCTCTATGACCCGCCCCTTTGCCTCTGATGTTCTCATAGCCTACTGGTTGTGGCTAACTTGACAGAGAAGAGGAACACTGGTATTTTAGTAGAACAGATGTGTGTCAGCTACTTCCTGTGGAGTGTTGTGCCTAGGGCTGTCCCAAGTGACCTCAGCATAGCTCCAAAGCAGCTGTCTGGCCCCAGATTCCTAAATAATCACCATAAAAATAATAGTAGCCACTAATATTTATTGAACTTTACCTGTGTACCAAGCCCCATGCTAAATGCTTGTGCACATTAATTTGTTTAATTCTCTCAACAACTTTGAGATAACACTGTCAGGGTTTCCATGAGACAGATGACATACCTGAGGCTCACAGAGACAGAACTGGGACTGACTAGCCCATCTGACACCAGGGCACTTGAGAAATCTAATAAAAGTGGGGGGAAGCTATGAAACAACAGGAGGTTTCAGATCCCTTGGGTGTGAGGAGTCAGTGTGACCCTGGTACCTAGTGACCCCAGCCTCTGCAGGACTGACTGCCTGAGCCTTAGCTTTCCTTCCAGGGACTCAGCCTCACTGCCAGGGCTGCTAGACAGTGCCCCACCCCACCCCCGCTGCCACCCCAGCACTCTGGTATAAATGGGAAGAAGGTACCCTCTGGGCAGGCACAGCCTCATGGCAGGAATGGCTTGCAGGAAGCAGGCTGCATTTCAGCCATCATTGTCCTCTAGCCTCATCAGGAAGCTTTTGGGCAGTGTGCAAACTATACAATTTACCTAGTACCCTGCCATTTCCTGGTAGTTAAATAACCCAGGGGCTGCTGATGCAGCGTGAAGTGGAGGCGGGGGAGGGGGGCACAGTTTTCTATCCAGAAGACCCCAGTATTGTTTCCTGACTGTCCCACTCTCTGGATGTGAGAAGGTGGACAAGTTACCAAACTTCTCTGAATCGTGGCATCCTCATCTCTGAAACGTAGTTAATGATGCCTACATCGTGGCATGGTGGTAGAGATTAAATGAGAAGGTTTGTGTAAAATGTCTCACAGGCCACCCAACAGGCTAGTTTTAATCCATTTCTCAGTGTCCCCTTCAGAACGCTGTCTGGTCCCTGGCCCGGCTGAGGGAGGTGCCAGGCTTAACTCGAGAGGGTCTGGGTCCCCTTGCTTTATTGCTGCCACTTGGCCCTTTGCTGCAAGGGGAAAGGAACAGGCATTTGGTGACCATCTACTATGTGTTGGGCTTTCTGCCGGCACTATAGACACTACTTGCAGGACTCCAACCACAGCCCCGCACCTTACCCCCTTTTAGTGGAACACTAATGGCCTGCTCCCTGTAATTCCAGAAGTCCTCTAAATTCCCCACCTCCAGGACCACACTTGGGGCCTCAGACGCCGCTCCCTCTCCCAGCTCTGATCCTGTGCCTTGGGGTTCCACAGAGGGCCTGGTGACTCTCCTCGGTGTGCTGGGGGTGAGGGCTGTGTGTTAGGTGGGACTCCTGGCGACAGAAACACAATTTAAGCCAGCTGAGACACGAGCGGATTTTGTGGGTTCTGGGCATCAGACCATAGGAGGGACAGAGGTGGAGCCACCCTCAGGAAGGACACGCCAAGGAACAAACACTACTGGGCCTCTCACACTCTCTGTCTGACTCTTATTCCTGCCCCTTTCTGCTGGCCAAGGTTCTTTCGTGTAGCTGGGAGCAAGGCCATTTCCAGGTCCCTGGCTCCAGGTCCTGGGCTCCAGCCCCCAGCTTGACAGTGAGAGAGCTTCCAATCCATCCCTCTCGGTTTTGCTCCTTTTGCCCCAGTAGCTCAGGGCAGAGCTCTGATTAGCCAGTTAGGGCCAGGTACCCACTTCCTGGTCATTCCCTGTGGCTGGGGGTAAGGTCATGTAAACCTTGGAACGTTTACCTGGAAAAGGCAAGAGGGAACCAAACAATTGAAATAACTTTTCTTCAGGGGTCATGGACGACAATATCCGATTAGGCTAACATTAAACTCCTACTATGTGCTGATCGTGGTACTAAGCCCTTCTATATCTATTTAAACCCCTCAACAACCCCAAAGGGAAGGTAGGTTTAATATTGACATAGTCCTCAAGTTCAGGGGAGTTACGTAACTTGCTGTTGGCCACACGGTGGATAAATAGGAGAGGAGGACCAGGTCCCAGGTGGTTGGACCCCCAGATCACTGCTCTGTCCAGTGTAGCAGGCCCAGATTTTATGGGCAAGCCACAGGAAGAGGCTCCTGTACTCTCCTGGCTTCAGCTCATGAGCATGCAGTGGGAGCTGGCAGTGTAGATGGTCCAGGAGAGCTGGCTGACCTAGAGGGCTGGGCTGGGGTTGGAATAGCCCACTGGTTTTCATATAGCCCCTTGGGGGGGGTATATTTTTCCCCGGGAGACACTGGCAATATCTGAAGACATTCTGGGGTGTCGTAACTAGGGAGGGGGTACTACTTGCTCTGGAGGATAGAGGCCAGAGACGCTGCTGAGCATCCTAGAGAGCTCAGGATTCTTCCCCTCCCCCCACAGAGGATTCGCCCCAGGTGTAGTGGTTCCAAGGCTGAGCAGCCCTGGGTGGTCTGAGCCCGCAGCCAGCCCCTGTGATGCTCCCACCCTGTGGCAAGGGGATGTGTCTCAGACACAGTTGACCGAAGGTTCTCTCTTTTTAGGGTGTTAAAGGAACAGTGGATTCGAGCTAAGTATGAAAGACAGGAATTTATGGCCGATGGGAAAACCATCTCACTCCCAGGTAAGGTTATTTCCATCATCTTTTGAGGCCTACCTTCTTTTTTTTTTTATTTCTTTTAAGATTTTACTTATTTATTTGAGAGAGAGTGAGAGAGAGCACAAGCCAGGGAGGGGCGGAGAGAAGTGAGGAGCAGACTCCCTGCTGAGCAGGGAACCCCATGCGGGGCTCGATCCCAGGACCCTGCAATCAGGACCTGAGCCGAAGGCAGACGCTTAACCAACTGAGCCACCCAGGCACCCTGAGCTCTATGTTCTAATGAATTCTAGACAATAAAGTGCCTGAGTATTAGGAAGAGGGCCCAGTCAGGAGGTATCTGCCGGCCTCACTCTGGCCACAGAGGCCAAGGTGTGGGTTCCTCTGCCTCTGAAACAGCGACACGTCAACTGGTGGAGTTTTATGGTCTGAGTGGTCAAGAAGCGTTTTTATCTCTGGTCCCTGCAGGGCCACACGTGCATACAGAGTCTTAGTATAAAGTTGTAGGAAGACTCACCTGCCAGGCAGAACAGTTAGAAAAAGGCACCCCTGCTCTTGGTGAGTGTGGGCCCTGGTGTGGCACAAGGCTTGGTAAGGTACATGGGGAGATTTCTGCCTCCCTTCCCACTTTTGTGTGGGGCACAACCTTGTGGCCGGCCCTTGACCTGGGGCAATGTCTGCCCAGCTGCTCTGAGTCCAAGCTGACACTGACCCAGAGAGCAAAGTGTACGAAACCACTGCGAGGACCCGAGACTGCCAGAGCTCAGCACTCCTGGCTACGGGGAGCCCACGGTACTCTTCAACTAGCAGGTACCTAGAGGTCACTCATTATTTCCGCCCTGTGGAGGGTTTCATTAGGTCGACGTCAACGTGACGTTGGGCAGCACCGGACGGGTGTCTTTCAGAATCATCCAGATTCTCAGGACTTAGGCCTTCTCAAGGGTTTAGTCTGTCTTATGAAATAGCCGAAGAAGGAAGTCAGGGAGAGCCCAACCGAGATCATGAGACTTTGCAAATTTGGCCCCAGACAGAACGCTAAGTGCTGAAGCTGACATAGCAAAGTTAGATTTAAGATATTTTAGCACTGGGTGGAGCGTTCATTCTACCCTCGAGACCCTACGAGGTTTGCAAACTGCTTGTTCCTCTGAAGGATGTGGGTGTTCCCTCTTTCTCCTCCTTGACCACTAAGGTAACCGAGAAGGGTTGCTGTGGAAACGGGGAAGGGACAATGCACAGTTCCTGAGAAGGAAGTTTGTCCTCCTGGCAAAAGAAGGCCTTCTGAAGTACTACACTAAAGAGGAGGTAAGAGCCCAGACCAGCAAGGGGTCCCTCCCTAAGCGCTGGCCCGCGCCCCACGGAGGTCACATTGGAATCAGTGGTGCGTTGTCTTCTGGGTAATCTCAGCCACTGAGTGTTCAGCACTGCATGGTTACTTTTCCACGGTTATGCGATCAATCCAGTCCACAGAACACACCTTCCCTTCACCTAGAAGCAGCTTGGACTGGTCCACGAATAAGCCTTGGATGACTGCTTGAGTTTACTGCATTTATTCATGCACTCAAGAAATTATTTATTTATTTTAAAGATTTTATTTATTTATTTGAGAGAGAGAGTGAGAGTGAGCGAGAGAGAGAGAGAGAGAGAGAAGACGCGGGGGGAGAGGGGCAGGGGGAGAGGGAGAAGCAGATTCTCTGCTGAGCAGGGAGCCCAGTGTGGGGCTTGATCCTGGGACTCCAGGATCATGACCTGAGCCAAAGGCAGATGCTTAACAGACTGAGCCAACCAGGTGCCCCTCAAGAAATTATTTATTGAGTACCTACTATATACTAGACATTCCTGTAGGCACTGGGGCTATAGCAGTAAACGAAATGAAGCTCCTATTCTCATGGGGCTTTCATTCTAGTGGAAGGAGACTGGTGGTAACCAAAACATATATCAATATACGATATATGAGGTGGTAGTAGGTTCTGTGAAGAAAAATAAAAGCAGGTGAAGAACTAGAGGATGGTGGGGCTGATATCACAAAGGGGTCAGGGGAGGCCCCTCTGATGACATTGGAGCAGAGAAATGAATAAAAGTGAGCAAGTCAGGGGACCGTGGATGGTTCAGTCAGTTAAGCATGTGGCTCTTGGTTTTGGCTCAGGTCATGATCTCGGGGTCCTGGGACCAAGCCCCACATCGCGGTCTGGGCTTAGTGCAGAATCTGCTTGGGTTTTTCTCTCTCTCCCTCTCCATCTGCCCCTACCCCCCTAAAATAAATAAATAAAATCTTTTTAAAAAAAAGTGAGCAAGTCGTGCATAAGTGGGGGCACAGAAGAAATGGAGGGAACATGAACATGGTCCTGGCTGGCACACACACCTGCTTGCCAGTCAGAAAATGACCCCTCTGAGACGGTGTAGCCCTGGGGCCCAGGTCTAGACAAGCAGAAGCCTAAATTGCAGTCCCTCAGCCAGGGACTTTTTGTTTAGTGCACAAACTACTTGACCATAAGCCACAGCCCTGGCCTGAGCTGGGAGGGTGGTTGGTGGATCATGGAAGCCAAAGTGACCTGTGCAGAAGGAGCAAAGAAAAGGATAGAAGGAGATGAACTCACATAGATAAGGACCTTGTAGGGCCTAGTAAGACTCAAGATTGTTTTTTGTTTTTTTTTAAACAGTTTTATCAAGATATAAATTCACAGGGGCACCTGGGTGGCTCAGTCAGTTAAGTGTAGCACTCTTGATTTTAGCTCAGGTCTTGATCTCAGGGTCGTGGGATCAAACCCTGTGTAAAGCCCACATGGCATCGGGCTTTCCGCATAGCAGGGGGTCTGCTCCAGATTCTCTCTCTCCCTCTCCTCCCCCACCATTTGCGCTTTCTCTCTCTTTCTCTAAAATGAATAGATAAATCTTAATGAAAGATATAAATTCACATATCATATAATTCACCCATTTAAAGCATACAGTTAATGGCTTTTAGTATATTCAGAGAGTTGTGTAACAGTCACCACAATCAATTTTAGAATATTTTCACAACCCCCAAAATAAATCCCACACCCATTAGCCCTTATCCTCTACCCACCACACCCCCCAAACTCAGGAGACCACTGATCTACTTTCTGTCTCTGTAGGTTCGCCTATTATGGACACATAAGTACATGGACTCTATGGTCCTTTGTAACAGACCTCTTTCATTTTGCATATGTGTTTAAGATTTGTTCATGTAGCATGTATTAATACCTCTTTTTATTGCCAAGTATTGGTCCACTGTGTGGACATTTCATCTACTCACTTTGTTGACAGACATTGGAGTTATTTCCTCATTTTGGCAAGTGTGAATAATGCTGCTATGAACATTGGTGTACCAGTTTTCACATGGACTTGTTTCCACTCTTCTTGGGGATATACCTAGGAGCGGAATTGCTGGGTCGTATGGTAACTCTGTATTTACTCTTTAGAGGAACTGCCACACTGTTTTCCAAAGTAGCTGCACCATTTATATTCCAGCCAGCAGTGTGTGAACGTTCCAGTTGCTCCACATCCTCACCAACACTTGCTGTCATCTGTCTCTTTGCTTATAACCATCTTGGTGGATACAAGGTAGTGTCTGGTTGTGATTCTGATTTTCATTTCCTTGATGGCTAATGATGTGGAGCATCTTTTCATGTGCTTATTGGCCATTTATATATCTTCTTTGGAGAAATGTCTGTTCAGATCCTTTTTCCATATTTTAATTAGTTTAGTTGGCTTTTTATTATTAAGTTCTGTATGTATTCTAGATATAAGGCCATATTGGATGCATGATTTACAAATATATTTAGGCTTTTTGGATTTTACTCTGAGATGAGAAGCCACAGGAAGCCTTTGAGCAGAGAAATGATATAATTTGATTTAAGCTTTTTACATTTGGGGAATCTAAGTCTTGTGATGGATGGACATTTTGTGGGGACAGTTTCGTCTGTCCTCTTACTTCCACTTGCATCAGGGACCATTACTATGGCTCTTTGTATTTATTTTTAAAAGATTTTATTTGTAAGTAATCTCTACACCCAACATGGGGCTCAAACCCACAAATCCAAGATCAAGAGTCACATGGTCTACTGGTGGAGCTGGCCACGTGCACAACTTAAACTTTTTAAAGGAGTGCTCTGGCTGCTGCGGGGGTCAGGATGGGGCAGGGAGGGGGCAAGAGTGGAAGGAGAGAAAGCAGTTAGGAAGCAATTACAGTAATTGAGGAATCAGAGCATCTGGCTGGCCCAGTGAGTAGAGCACGTGACTCTTGATCTCAGAGTTGCGAGTTTGAGCCCCACATTGGGCATAGAGTTTACTTAAAACAAATAAAAATAGTTAATAAAAAAATAATCAAGTGAGGGGTGCCTGGGTGGCTCAGTTGTTATGCGTCTGCCTTTGGCTCAGGGCGTGATGCCAGAGTCCTGGGATCGAGCCCTGCATTGGGCTTCTCTGCTGGGAGCCTGCTTCTTCCTCTCCCACTCCCCCTGCTTATGTTTCCTCTCTTGATGGCTGTCTCTCTCTCTGTCAAATAAATAAATAAATAAATAAATAAATAAATAAATAAATAAAATCTTTAAAAAAAAATCAAGTGAGGAATAATAGTGGATTAGGCCAGTTTAGTGGTGAAGAAGGTGGTTAGGGGTGGTCAGATTTTGGAAGTAGAACCAACAGGATTTACTGATGGATTGGCCGTGGGGTGTGAAAGTAAGAAGAATCGGCGCTGGTTCCCAGCTTTTTGCCCTATGCAGATGGAAGGACAGATTTACCATTTACTGAGATGGCAAAAACTTAGTTCCCTGAAGGGATGATCAAGAGGCCTTTTCAGTTTGAGATGCTGAGTAGCCATCCAGGTGGAGACATTGAGAAGGAAGTTGGGTATGTGAGTCTGGAGGTCTGGGGAGGTTTTGGAGGTGGAGTCGTCAGCACTGAGACCGTTTAACGATGGGACTGGCTGGGATCACCTGGGTGGAGAGTATGCGTAGATGAGAAAAGATTTTTTTTTTTTTTAGAGGAGCTAAATATTTTTTTTAATGATTTTTTATTATGTTATGTTAGTCACCATACAGTACATCCCTAGATTCCGATGTAAAGTTCGATGATTCATTAGTTGCGTATAACACCCAGTACACCATGCAATATGTGCCCTCCTTACTACCCATCACCGGTCTATTCCCAATCCCCCATCCCCCTCCCCTCTGAGGCCCTCAGTTTGTTTCTCATAGTCTATAGTCTCTCATGTTTCATTCCCCCTTCTGATTACCCCCCCTTTCTTTATCCCTTTCTAAGATGTTTTTTGTTTTTTGTTCTTTTTTCTTTTTCTTTTTTTTATATCCAAAATGTGTTTATTGGGATAGTTTCCCACCCATCTTTTTTTAATTTATATTTATTTATTTATTTGTTTGTTTATTTATTTGAGAGAGAGTGTGCACAGAGGGAAAGGGAGAAGCAGACTCCCTGCTGAGCAGAGAGCCCAATGAGGGGCTCAATCCCAGGACCCTGAGATCATGACCTGAGCCGAAGGCAGACGCTTAACTGACTGAGCCCCCTGGGCTCCCCTGTTTCCCACTCATCTTGATTCAGGGTGCTTTTAGTGCTGCCTCTGTCTGAAGGAGCATCCTTCTGTAAGCCTTGCTTTTCCTCCTGTGGGCTGGCAAAGCACAGTGGGGCAGCCAGCACACAGAACTATCGTTTGTGCTTTTGTGCTTCCTCTTCTCTTCTGGGGACCGGTGGAGGAGGTCCTTCACAAGGAGCGTGTTCTCGTGGGGCGTTTGTCACCTCCGGAAAGGAGTGAAAACGGAGATCTTAGGACTGAGGATTTTCGTTACCTGTTGCTGAATGACAAGCCACCATACAACTTAGTGGCTTAAAACATCAATGTATTATGTCTCTCGATCCTGGGGGTCAGGAATTTGGGCAGGCCTCGGCTGCTGCAGTGTACTCCATGTGGCACGGGCCAGGTCACTCACCCTGCCGCATGGAGCTGGGGGTCGCGCTGGGCGAGAAGGCCCAGGATGCCTTCCCTCTTAAGTCTGGTGCCTTGGCTCCTCCAGGGAGCCTCTGTCTCTCCATGTGTTTATTCCGTATGCAGGAGTCTGGCTTGAGCTTCCTTGCAGCATGGCAACTGGACTCCCCTAAGCAAGGGGGGATGCTCCTTGGCCTCTTCAACACTAGGTCAGAAACTACCTTCTGTGGATCAAAGCAACTGTAGCAGCCCATGCTGATTCAAGGGGAGCGGATATAGACTCCCCCTCTTTATGGGTACCATGGCATGGACATACTGGGAGGGAAGGAATCGATAAGGACCATCATTGGAGATTATTTACCACACTGAGCCCTGAGACATTCCAGTATATTGAGGGCAGAAAAATGAGAAGTTTCCAGCAGAGAATGTGAAGGAGCGGCCAAGAAAGTCAGAAAAGGACAAGCTCTGAGCACGTTAGCCATCACCTGACTCCATTTCCTACATGTAGACTGACTGATTGATTTATTTATTTCCTTCCTTCCCTCCTTCCTTCCCTCCCTCCCTCTCCCTCTCTCTCTTTTTTTCTTTTCTTTTCTCTTCTCCTTCCCCCCTTCCCTCCCTTCCTCCCTCTCTTTCTCTCTCTTTCACATTTCCCCTGTTGCTTTCCTAGATAGACCACAGCAATGCTAGCAGGGCTGTCCAGTGTGACTGCAGCCTGGGGCCAAGTGAAAAACGGTGTGGGGTGAAGAGTTATTACCCCTCCAAGTGAGAATTTGGGATTTCTTCTCAGTCTTCAATGTTGCAGGTCCAAAAGGCAGGCAGAGAAAGGGCTGCGGCAGAGCTAGGAGCAGACGTGACACCCCCAGCAGCCACTGTGAGTTGGTTTCTGGGGGAGTCCCATCCTTGGTTAGCCAAGGTGCATCTGTTTCTCAGTCCTGAGCCAGTTCAGTCTAAAGCAGTATAAAAACAGAATGAGTGGCTTTTGTTATTTTTTCATTTCTTTCCCAAGTGGGACCTTTTTTTTTTTTTTTTAAAGATTTATTTATTTGACAGAGATAGAGACAGCCAGCGAGAGAGGGAACACAAGCAGGGGGAGCGGGAGAGGAAGAAGCAGGCTCACAGCGGAGGAGCCTGATGTGGGGCTCGATCCCACAATGCCGGGATCACGCCCTGAGCCGAAGGCAGACGCCCAACCGCTGTGCCACCCAGGCGCCCCAAGAGGGACCTTTTTTTAAAATTATAATGGTAACTCATTTTTATGTAAAAATTTTGGGTAGTAACAAAAAAGTAAGTATAAAGAAAGTGAGACTCATCTCAACATAATGAAATAGTAATACCCAGAACAGGTTTTCTAAAAACTCTACAAAGCAAAAAGAAAAAGACAATCCTTTGGAAAAATAGGCAAAGGAAATAGACTGGCAGTTCGCAGAAAAGGAAACCAAAATGCCTGATAAATATAAGAAGAGGTGCTCAATCTCTCTGGCATTCAGGGAAATGCAAATTAAAGCCATATGAGATATACTACACACTCACCAGAATGGCTGGAATTAAAAAAGGCTGACAACTCCTCGTAAAGGACTTGGAGAAACTGGAACTCCCATATGTTGCTTGGTGGGATTGTAAAATGATACAACCGCTTGGGAAAACCATTTGCCAGTTTTTAATAAAGGAAGATAAACACTTCACTGTGTAACTTAGCCATTCCACTCCTAGGTATTTACTGAAGAGGAAGAGAAACATATGTCCACAAAAATATTTGTATGCAAATATTCACAGATGCTGTATTCATAAGAAAAACCCACCAGAATGTGGATTGAACCCAAATGTCCATCCACAGCCGAATGAACAAATGGTAGTATATCCATAGAATGAATATTACTCAATAATAAAAAGGGACAAACTACTAACAAATGCAACAATGTAGATGGATCTAAAATAAATTATTCTGAGTGAAAAAAGCTTTCTAAAGAGTATGTACTATACATTCCATTTATACGGCCCTTCTAGAACAGGCAAAAACACTTTATCAATAGAAAGGATATCAATAGAAAGGATCAATAGAAAGTGATTGCCTGGGGTTGGGGTGGGGTGGAAATGGACTGCCAAGGGGCCTGAGGAAACTCTTGAGGTAATAGTCTTTTTTTTCTCTTTAAGATTTTATTTATTTATGTATTTATTTATTTATTTATTTGAGAAAGAGAGAGAGAAAGCGTGCGCTCAAGCGGGGGGGGGGGGGTGGCGGCAGAGGACAGAGGGAGAGGAAGAAGCAGACTCCACACTGAGCACAAAGCCCAACGCAGGGCTTGATCCCATGACTCTGAGATCATGATCTGAGCTGAAACTAAGAGTTCGACTTAACTGACCAAGCCACCAGGCACCCCAGCGGTGGTCTGTATCTTGATTGTGGTGATGCTTCCATGGATATATCCATTTGTCAAAAATCAGGCAGTACTCTTAAAATGAGTGCCATTTATTATTTATAAATTATACCTCAACAATGTTGATTAAATGAAAATTAACAGTGATATTCAATTTCATACCCATCGTGTTGGCAAAAAATTTAAATCTGCCAGTCAAGTGTTGGTGAGGACATTGGGAAAGGGGGACTCCTCTGTGATTGAATGTGTTATTCATTTATGTTGTTCAGTATCCGGTGTCGAAGTAAATATTGGTACAACCGCTATGGAGAGCCATTCAGCAGAATAATTTGGCAGTTTCCAGTTCATCGAAGATGTATATCCCTGTGATCTAGAATTCCATTCCTAAATATATAGACCTGGAGAAATGCTCACATATGTGTACCAGGGACACAGGCTGACTGCAGCATCACTTCTGATGGCAAAAAATCAGAAATGATCACAATATTTGTGAACAGGAAAATAGACTGATAACTTTGGTATGATCATTCACAAGAGCCAACTAGGTTGGTATATCTCAACACGAACAGAACTCACAATACTATGTCGAGTGACAAAAGCAAGATCTAGAATGATACGTGTAGTATGATACCATTGGTGTAAAGAAAACCACAGAAATCAGTACTATATATCGTTCATAGCTATGTATATTGTGTAAAAGTATAAAAAATGAGCCAGAAGAATAAATATCAGACTCAAGGCAGTGATTGCCTGGGGGAAGTACAGGAGAATGAGACAGAATGAATAGTCGTGAAAAGGATTTTGCCTTTATTAGTGAAATCATATTTCTTTTAGAAAAAGTTAGAATATTGACAAAACTAGATTTTTTTTATGTTTTTAGCTATTTCTCATAGTAAATATTTAAAAAGAAAGGCTTTCAGTAGTCTTTCAAGAAGAGTATTAGTATAAACATGTCTATATTTTTATGCATGTTCAAATTGACCTACATTTTATATATATGCACATATACATGTATAGAAGGAATTTATATATACTTTTGTGTGTACGTATGTATAATTTTTTGTATTAGTAGGTGCCTACTATACATCCTGTTCTGGGACTTGGTATTTCTACCTATGTTATCATGGATATTTTTTCATATAAGTAATATTAATTTTTCATATAACTAATATTTCATATAAGTAATATAGTTATCCTATAAAAAATTCTGTGATAGTTCACTGTATGGATATACCATGATTTGTTTATTTAACCCATTATCCGTGATGGATATATATATAGTAGTTATATATTATTGTATAATTATATATTATATATAATAGTTTCTCTTCCTCCTCCTCCGTCTTCTCCTACTCCTTCTACTATTACTACTATGACTACTACTATTCTAGAAAACATGGCATCAAACATCTTTTTTTTTTTTAAATGCTTTTTTTTTTTTTAAGATTTTATTTATTTATTTGACAGAGATAGAGACAGCCAGCGAGAGAGGGAACACAAGCAGGGGGAGCGGGAGAGGAAGAAGCAGGCTCATGGCGGAGGAGCCCGACGTGGGGCTCGATCCCAGAACGCCGGGATCACGCCCTGAGCCGAAGGCACACGCTTAACCGCTGTGCCACCCAGGCGCCCCAAACATCTTTTGACATACATGTGTGCACAGTAATGCAGCCACTTCCTTGGGATAGATTTGCAGATGTGAAACTGTGAGTCAAGGCAAAATCTCAGCATTTTAATAAATATGACCAAATTTCCCTGTAGAAAAGACTATCGAGTAGAACTTTGTTCGGTGATGGAAATGTTCTATGTCTGCCCTGTCCAATACCCTAGACCCAAGTGGCGACTTGAGCACTTGAAATGGGGCTAAACATAAGGAACTGAAGTTTTCTTTTTTATTTTTCTATAATTTTTTTTTAAACTAAACTCCATGCCCACTGTGGGGCTTGAACTCATGATCCTGAGATTAAGAGTTGCATGCTCTACTGACTGAGCCAGCTAGGTGTGTCCCAAGGAACTGACATTTCACTTTTATTAAATTTTAATTTAAGTAGCTTACATGTGGTTAATGGCTGCCCCAGGTCTAGAGTGTTTGTACCATTTTTCTCTCTTATCGATTACAAAGGAAGACACTCTTCCCCTTCCTTGCTTAGTATCTGTTAGTGCTTAGCCCCTGCCGACACAGTAGAGCGTGGAAGGGAGCTCCCCAAGGCCCCCATACCTGCTCTTATCTATTTATCTGTTTTATTTTATTTGTTTGGCTTCCATAGATGATTTGCTTCCGAAGAAGTTCTGTGGCTAAAAATTTTGAGAAGTCCTAAGTTCAGGCCTTTCCAAGCCCCCTGCCGCTCCGAGAAGCCAATCTGATCAAGTGGGCATGGCAGGACGGCCGAAACCCAGGAGGGCAGTAGAACCTGAGTGCGTCTCGCTATTAGAGCAGGAACATTTAAAAGCCATGGAAAATTACAAATTGGTTACCCGTTTGTATTAAGGCCTAAGTGAAAGTGGTGAGAAGTCACCTGCGTCCTCTCTTTCAGGGTAAAGGCCCCAAAGCTGTCATCAGCATCAAGGACTTGAACGCCACCTTCGAGACAGAGAAGATAGGGAACCCCCACGGGCTGCAGATCACCTACAGGAGAGAGGGCCACGTCAGGAACCTGTTCGTGTACCACGAGAGTGGGAAGGTGAGATGACTGGCGTTGCCGCCTCGGCCCCCAGCCCGCACCCCAGGACTCCGCAGGCCTGCCTTGCCAGCTCCCTGGTTCCGCTGCCACTTGAAGTTTGCTGCTGCTGTTGGCCTCATCTCTTGTCCCTTTCCGGCCTGAGAGAGCCGTATGAGCAACGCGGAGCGAGATCAGGGAGAAAAACCTGGCAGGCACTGTGGGTGTGTCTGGACAGTGCACAGCCACTAAGGGGGAGTCCAGTTCGCAGGAGGGGCTATGCCCGGAGGTGACAAATCCAAGTAGGGCAGAGATTCTGCATGCGGGAGCAGGGATGAATGAAAGATCCGGCAGCCCTCAACTCTAGGGCCTTGCTTCTCCCCATGTGGTCCTAAACCCACTGCGTTAGCATCACCTGGAAGCTTGTTAGAAACACGGTCTCACCTGAACCTACTGAATTAGAAACTGCATTTTCACAGGAGCTCCAAGTGATCCTTAAGCACATTAAAGTTTAAGAAATCAGCTCTGCTGGCGAAGAGGAGGCCAGTAACAGAGGTCCAAGAGAATAAGCTAGGTCGGAATGAGCAGTCTCCTGACTGAGCAAGGGACACAGATCCCAAGACGAGGTGGAGAGGGATAGAGGTGAGGGTAGACATTTTTGAGTGCCTAGTAATTCTGTGCCAGGCACTGTTCGTGGCAATCACTAGACATCATTTTTTAAAAAGATTGATTGATTGATTGATTTGAGAGAGAGAGAGAGTACGAGTTGGGGAGGAGCAGAGGGGGAGGGGGAGGGACGAGCAGACTCCACACTGAGCCATCCAGGCACCCTGCTATACATTATTTCTTAATCCTCAAAACAGTCCTGGAGGTGTTTTAACCCCATGTTCCTGAGCCGTGGGCATGTTATGTAACTTGCTCAGGGTCACCCAGACTATGGTTCCTGAGTCCTACAACCATTTTACCCCCACCCATGTGCCTCTGCTGGAGGGAGAATCCTTGGCAGCAGGAGCCAGGAACCCCAGACGGGGACGAGATCTTCCCAAGGGGCCCCAGCACTGGGATGCTGGCAGAGTCTGGGCAGAGATCCTGGCGGTGGGGTCTGAAGAATAGGGTATAAACTGGAGCCCTGGTTCTGCCACTCTGGGCTGTGTTACTGGGCCAAGTCCCTCCCCATCCTCCATCTATTTGTTTAGGGATTAGAGCACCCACTGAACACCCACCGCCAGAGGGGTTTTGAGGGTGAATGCCCATGAACCATGAATGTGAAAGAATTTCACTACAGTGAAGTGCATTTCAGACATTAACCTCTGCTGATGAGAGGAGCCTGGGTGGCTCAGTCGGTTCAGTGTCTGCCTTTGGCTCAGGTCGTGATCCCAGAGTCCTGGGATTGAGTCTCACATCTTTCTCCCTGGCTTGTGCTCTTTCGCTCTCTCTCAAATAAATAAATAAAATCTTTAAAAAACAAAACAAAAAAACCTCTGCTAATTATTTGGTCACGATTGTAGCAGTTGTAAAGGGTAAAATCTTATGGGCAATTTTACATCTGTATCACTGACTCATTCACTCTTTTTTTTAAAGATTTTATTTATTTGAAAGAGATCGAGAGAGCAGGGGGAGGGGCAGAGGATAAGCAGACTTTGTCTGAGGAGTGCAGAGCCTGCCATGGGCTGGATCCCAGGACCCTGAGATCATGACCTGAGCTGAAGTCAGACGTTTAATCGATGGAGCCACCCAGGCACCCCACTCATTCACTCTTTCAGTTCATCCTTTTTGAGCCTCTGCAATGTGCAAAGCACTGCCCAAGGTTCTAGAGAGTGTAGTAGTGAATGGGGCACTGCCATGGGGGGGCCTCAAGGCTCCCACAGTCTGGGGAGGGAGTCAGATGGGGAAGTAGACATCGCTGATACTGTGTGATGGGGTGTCCGTCATGCTGGGGACACACAGGAGACATGTAAGTGCCTAGTCTAGGCAGGGCAGGGGGCAGTCAGAGGAAAGAGTTTCTATTTAAAAATTATGTGAGTATGTTGAAAAAGAGGACACGCCAACCAGCTTAAAGGGGGCATGAATGGGAAATATATAGGAGTGTTTTTTTTGGTTTTTTGTTTTTTTAAAGAGCAACAAATATGACTGGGCCTCCTGAGAGATTAGAGTCAGGAACTGTGTGTGTGTGTGTGTG
>NC_048230.1:6716052-6716586 GCF_002007445.2 Ailuropoda melanoleuca
TAAGTGTGTGAGCATGGCTGGGGCGGTTCTTGTAGAAGCAGGGCTTGGGCTGAGCAAAAATCCACTACAACTAAACCAAACTTCAGGATAAGTAGAATGTTCTAGGCAAATCTGTGTGTGGGATGAGGGAAGAGAGGTGGGTGAGGCAGAGTGTAAAAGGCAGAGTGACATGTATTGGGAGGATTGCAAATGTTTTTGGTTTTTGTTTTGTTTTTAAAGATTTTATTTATTTATTTTGAGAGAGAGGGAGCATGAGCAGAGGGAGAGGGAGAAGCAGGCTTCCCGCTGAGCAGGGAGCCCGATGCAGGGCTCGATTCCAGGACCCTGGGATCATAACCTGAGCTGAAGGCAGACATGCAAATGCTTTTGTATGGAGAGAGCTCAGAGGGCAAAGTAGTCATACTAGAGAACTTAGACTTTTCACCTGAGAGGACTCAGAGCTAGACTCAGATTTAATTAGAAAATCACTCTGGGAGGGGTGCCTGGGTGTCAGTCCTTAAGTGTCTGCCTTCGGCTCAGGGCATGATCCCAGGG
>NC_048230.1:6717190-6717523 GCF_002007445.2 Ailuropoda melanoleuca
ATAAATAAAATCTTAGAAAAAAAAAAAAGGAAAGAAAAAGAAAATCACTTTGGGGAAAAAAAAAAAGATCACTCTGGCTGCTGTGGGGAGGCCCCATTGCAGAGCAGAGGAGCTAAGGCAGAGCCAGCTAGACCAGTGGCTCACCAGGGATAGCGGTGGCCCACACTGCTGAGGATGCGCTCCCCCGGAATGACACGAGCAAGTCCAAGCCAGCTCTGGCCCAACTTGCACTCCAGGTGATGGGCATTCCCATTGCAGGAGAATCCGCAGGTGCACCCGCCCCTCCTTGAGAGCCAGTCTTTGACACCTGAAGACACTTGCTCTTCCAATTGT
>NC_048230.1:6719634-6737881 GCF_002007445.2 Ailuropoda melanoleuca
ATCAAGCCCCGCATCAGGCTCCTCTGCTGGGAGCCTGCTTCTTCCTCTCCCACTCCTCCTGCTTGTGTTCCCTCTCCCGCTGGCTGTCTCTCTCTCTGTCAAATAAATAAATAAAATCTTAGAAAAAAAAAAAAGGAAAGAAAAAGAAAATCACTTTGGGGAAAAAAAAAAAGATCACTCTGGCTGCTATGGGGAGGCCCCATTGCAGAGCAGAGGAGCTAAGGCAGAGCCAGCTAGACCAGTGGCTCGCCAGGGATAGCGGTGGCCCACACTGCCGAGGATGCGCTCCCCCGGAATGACACGAGCAAGTCCAAGCCAGCTCTGGCCCAACTTGCACTCCAGGTGATGGGCATTCCCATTGCAGGAGAATCCGCAGGTGCACCCGCCCCTCCTTGAGAGCCAGTCTTTGACACCTGAAGACACTTGCTCTTCCAATTGTGTCCCATGGACCAGCATCACATCACCAGAGAGCTTGTGAGGAATGCAGGATCTCAGGCCCTACCTACCTCAAACCCACTGGATCCAAATCTGCATTTTAGAGAGATGCTCGGGTGATTCTTACACACTTTGGAAAGGGCCAAGCATGGCCCAAGGCCATTACCTAAGTCTAGCGCAGTTCACCTTGGTCTTTTCCCCGTGGCTCTGGACGTCTCTCTGTCAGTGGCTTCCCACCTGCTCGGGTGAGCCCCCCAGGCTCTGGCATTGTCCTCCCAGAAGCCTGTGATCAGCACATAGGCCCCTGAGCAGATCTGGGGTGGGGAATGTGCAGGTGCTGAACCTAAAGACCCAGCTAGCTTCCTGCCACCAAACTCAGCTCCCCCATGACCCCATCTCACAGGCTGTCTGTTTGTCCTCCTCATTTTTCTCCACAGGAGATAGTGGACTGGTTCAATGCCCTCCGTGCAGCCCGTCTGCAATACCTAAAAACAGCCTTTCCTGAGCTCCCAGAGTCTGAGGTGAGCTAAATGTGGACCCCAACTTCTTTTTTTTTTAAGATTTATTTATTTATTTGAGGGGGAGAGAAAGAGAGTGTGAGCAGAGGGAGGGAGAGAAGGAGAGAGAAGCAGACTCCCCGCTGAGTGCAGAGCCTGATGCGGGGCTTGATCTCACGACCCCGAGATCATGACGTGAGCAGAAACCAAGCTGAACCGACTGAGCCACCCAGGCGCCCTCCGGACCCCAACTTCTGAGTCTCCTCCCTGCCACCTCCTCTCCTTGTCTGCTGACCTCAAAAATACTCAGAGGCCAGACTAGCTTTGTTTGTGGACAAGACCTTGAGATTTGCGGTTGATGCCTCAAAGAGAAACCAAAGGCTTTCTTTGGGGGATTATGGCCTCACACACAGCAAGGAGCCTCCAAAATGTATGTCAGGGTGTCCGCTTTGGGATGCATAGCCACCATCCCCAGTGTCAGGGGGCTCAGGATTTGGGCATCTCTTTCTGAACCCTTCTTCCACTGAAATGTGCAAATGATCCCTAACGTACTGCTTACAAAGTGCTTTTGAGCCCATTTTATCTTTTATCTAGTAATGCCCTGTAGCAGACAGTTAGGTGGGGTGATTATTCCCATTTTACTGATGAGAAACGGAGTCCCAGGAAGATCAAGGGAACACCCGAGGGTGTTCTTCCCCCTCCAATGTCCTCCCTTTGCCCTTTTGTGTTCTGGTCTCGGGAAGACAGTGGGATCTTCTCCATTAGAGTTCTAACAGGAGCAGTCTGCCTTCTGTGGCCAAGGTAACGGTGATCCCGAGAGCTTCATTTTGGTTGTCCTCAGACATGTGGGGCACCCATCTACGTCTCTCAGGCATGTGGGGCAGAGGCTGCTGCCTGGAGCCAGGAGGCTCGGGCTCTCTTGGATGCTCTGTGGCTAACTCACTGCTTGACCGCTGCAGGTCACATCTCTTCTCGGAGGATCTGTTTCCACATCTGTAAGATGGCGGTTGGTCTGAGTCATCTTCAGGGTCCCTTCCAGCTTGGAGATGCTGTGGCCTGGGGTCTACTTTAGGCCCTGCTCTAGGAGGATTTTGTAAATGATGGGGGCGGAAACACCCTATGAAACCCAGGACTGTCTTTCTTTCTTTCTTTNCTTTCTTTTCTTTCTTTTCTTTCTTTTCTTTCTTTTCTTTCTTTTCTTTCTTTTCTTTTTTCTTTCTTTCTTTCTTTCTTTCTTTCTTTCTTTCTTTCTTTCTTTCTTTCTTTTCTTTTCTTTTCTTTCTTTCTGATTTTATTTATTTATTTGACAGAGAGAGAGACAGCCAGCGAGAGAGGGAACACAAGCAGGGGGAGGGGGAGAGGAAGAAGCAGGC
Source organism: Ailuropoda melanoleuca (assembly GCF_002007445.2). NCBI lineage: Eukaryota > Metazoa > Chordata > Mammalia > Carnivora > Ursidae > Ailuropoda > Ailuropoda melanoleuca. The sequence goes on from NC_048230.1 coordinate 6,721,940, forward strand.
TCCCAGTGGAGGAGCCCGATGTGGGGCTCGATCCCAGGATTCTGGGATCATGCCCTGAGCCGAAGGCAGATGCTTAATGACTGAGCCACTCAGGCACCCCAAAACCCAGGACTTTCTTATTCCAAACTGTTAGACCCTCCTTGAAACCCTGAATGCTCCTTAATTCCAAGGTTTGCAGGGAGCTAGGTTTTGGGAACAGGTGTCCACTCCAGGCCTGGCAATGCACAGAGATGGCAACTCTCTGGGAGTGACTCCAGCCAGGCCTGTGTCGCGAGCCTCCAGGTCTGCCCAGTCAGCACCCAGCATGAGTGAATGCATGCTCCGGGCAGGGTGCTGTGCGGGGTGAGTGCTGACTGGAGAGGTCGGAGGACAGACTCCCAGCCTTAGTCAGCTGGGCCAGCTCTCCAACTTTGCTGACCTCTGCAGAATACATTGGTCTCTGGTCAACTCCTCAGTGTCTTCTTGCCTCCCCTCATCACATTGTGGGTCTCCTCCCCACCCCCGTCTCTCTGCTGCCTTTCTTCTCCCCCTGTGGCTAGGGATGGCCTGAGGTTCTGGGCAGCCACCTGGACCTGGCTCAAGCGTAGGGATCCAGAGCTAGACACCCGGGGAGTTCCAGTTTGGGGGATGGTTCCAGGCCAAGAAAGGGGTGGCCTCTGAAGTCAGGGAAGCTGAAGCGTTACCTGGGGCACGTCGCCTCACTGCTCTGAGCCTCGGTGTGCTCATCGTCACCGTGGGGACAACATGTGCTTTCCAGGGCTGCTGTGACTTGAGTGAGCCATGGCCTCTAGGATGCAGTGAGCAGCGCTCCATCCATGTGATCTTCCTTCTCCCACTTGCTTCTCTAGGCTGAGACTGGCATGGCCCTGGCTCGGGTTCAAACTCCTGTTTGAAGCAGTTTAGGACTCTTCCTTCCAAATGAAGGAATGAAGGCCTACAGAATGTATTTTGGGGACAGGGGAGTGGTAGAGTTTATATTTTCATATTCGACTCACAGTTTTCTTCCTTTCGACTTCCCAGACTTGACTTCCCCTTTGCCCCTGCCCTGGGCCCTGGAGCTCTGGAGAACCAAGCCTCTCTGCTGTCAGAGGCCTGAGCTGACACTGGAAGCTCTAGACTTGCCAGTTTGACCCCCTAGAGCGTAGAAGGCCAGCATTCATTCCTGGGAACGTCTCTGAGTATAGGGTGGCAAGCTGGAAGGGATTCCGGGGATCACATACCCAGTCTCCTTATCACGCAGAGGGAGATGAGTCCAGAGAGGGATGAGGTCTTACCACGGTAGTACAGCTGGTGGAGGTCAGAGCTGCCACTGGGACCCAGGTCTCCCGGCTCCTAGTCCAGAGCTTTCTCTGCTTGCCCACTCTGCTAGCATTTCCTGTGGGCCTGTGTCCGAAACCCCAGCAGTGGCCAGGTCGTGGCCAGGGGCCTGCTCCGAGGACTCTGGCATGTCTACGTGTTAGCATCACGGTGGAGTGGGAGGAGTACCACTAGTGAAACGTCTAGTGTCTGTCAGCCCTACGTGTGAATGCCAGCTATATCCTTCCAGCGACACGGCTTAGGGAAAATTGCCAGCCACTTCTCTGGGGCCTGGTTTCTTCAGAAGTCCAATGAAGATAATAATGTCCACCTCACAGGGCGGGTGAGAATTGCACCCAGAGCCTGACACAAGTAGACCCTCAGAATATGCCCCCCGACACCAGCAGGGTTTCCTCAGAGCCTTGCCTCTGTCTACCTCCTGGGGTTGCTGAAGGAATCCTTAGACTAAGTCCTTAAGCCACGATTTGGCTCTGCTGGTAAGCTCTGCAAACATCCGAGATGCTGTCGTCTGACTCTGTTGAAATGTGAATATTGCATCCAATACCACATTCCAAATATAACCCTGTGAACCATGAGCACACATCCTTCCCCATTCCAAACTTCCGCTTTGCTGGGGAGCCAAGTGCAGCAGGGAACTTTGAACCCTTGGCGTGTGAGTGGGGGGGGTCAGTTTTATGTCTCTCTTCCCCCAGCTCGTGCCCCTCATCACCAGGAAGTACCTCAAACAAGGCTTCATGGAAAAGACTGGTCCAAAGGTACATTCCACCACTCTCTGTGGGACTTACATGGCCCTGGTTCCAGTGGGCAATAGGGCAGAATTTGGGAAGTGGGAGAGTGGGGGAACCAGGGGGTGGGAAGTGGGACGGAAGGGAAGTAAGCCAGTGTTTGTGAATTCCTGGAGCAAAAGACCAAGTGGAGACTGGTGAGCTGGTGTGTGGTCTGGGATTGCTGCAGGTGCTTCTCCTGATCCTTGAGTACCCTCCTTTTTTTTTTTTTTAAGATTTTATTTATTTATTTGACAGAGAGCACAAGTAGGCAGTAAGGCGGGCAGAGGGAGAGGGAGAACCAGGCTCCCCTCTGGCCAGAGAGCCCGGATGCAGGGCTTGCTCTCAGGACCTCGGCATCATGACCTGAGCCGAAGGCAGACAGACGCTTAACAGACTGAGCCACCCAGGCAGCTCTGGGTATCCTCCTTCTTTAGCAACATCACCAGCAGCTTCTTTCCTCTTCCTCTTCTTCTTTTTTTTTTTTTCTTAAGATTTTATTTATTTATTTATTTGAGAGAGAGAGCTTGAGCAGAGGGGAGGAGGAGGAGTAGAAGGAGAAGGGGAAGTAGACACCATGCTGAGCAGGGAGTACATGCAGCTCGATCCCAGGACCCTGAGATCGTGACCTGATCCAAAGGCAGATGCTTAACTGACTGAGCCACCCAGGCGCCCCAGCTTCCTTCCTCTTCTTTCCTCTTAACTCCATCTAACTGACCCCACTCCTGGGAAAGCATAGCTGAAAGGGCACTCTTTGGGGCGGCAGCTTTTGCACTTTCCAGAACTCTTTCATGCTTTGTTCTGGGGGCCTACCAGGACTGTCCAAGTGAGGTCTGAGAATGCACACCTACACACACATGGGCACACCCCTTCCCCGCACACACACCCTCCCTCCAACTCAGCCTCTGCCCTCCTTTTGCTAAACCTGCCCCAACTCCCGGTGCTGCTCATTCCCACTTATCTATGGAGGAAGGGGGGACTGGCCGCTCTTGGGTCTCCCTTGGAGGGTCCAGAGGGGTGGCGGCTTCTGTTGTGAGGGCGTCTGGGGGCGAGGGGGACCCCAGCCTTGATGCCGAGAGGGGCATGGCTCCAAGTCAAAAGGCTGGCTGGAGAGGGTCCTGGTGGTTGTGAGGGGAGGAAGGGGTGAAGGGAGAACGAGAAAGGAAAGCAGAGGTAACCTCCTAAAAAAACTCCGAAAGTAGCAGCAATCCAATGCTTTTTTTTTTTTTTTTTTAAGGTGTCCTATGTCAACAGGATGGATGTTAAGACTGCAGGGAAAGGTGTTAGGCAATCAGTGTGAAATAAAGCCTCTGGGCAGCTTAAAAAAACGAGTCAAAGCTTTGCCCATTTTATTTTCTGCCTTCACCAGCCGATGGCACAGCCACTCCCCAAGGGTTCTCGGCAGGGGCTTTCTTTCCCCTGACCTCGGTTAGAATTCCGCCCAGGCCAGCGCTGTCAGCACTGCTTCTCATTTCCCCAACTTCCTTTTTCTGAGACTTCTCGTCAGTAGCCTGAGAAAGAGAAGAGCCCCTTTTCCTACCCACAGAGGCGCCCAGAGGCACAGGGTGCAGCCGGCAGGGGGCGAGGAGCGGGGCAGAGCCTCCGGGAGGCGCGCTGGGGTGGCTGAGGGACTGGCCAGCTCTCTGGGCCCCGCCCAGACTGGCTCTTGACCTCTGTGCTCCCCCACTTGGCTGACCCTCCTATGAGCTTCTCTCTTTTGCAGCAGAGAGAACCTTTCAAGAAAAGGTGGTTTGCCCTGGACCCCCAGGAGCGGAGGCTGCTATATTACAAGAACCCGCTGGTAAGAGCCACTGCCGGCCCCTCTCCAATGCACCCCCAGACAGAGGTGGGGTCCGTGCTGGGAGGCGGGGGCGTGGGGGAGCGGCAGTGCGGGAGAAACCTGGCGAGGAACACACCTCCCCCTTTGCTCCTCTCTAAGTCATCTCCTGTGCATAGAGCTTATCTCGTCCACCTTCAGGACTCCTCTGTGTATCCAAAATGCTGCCAATGTGGTTAGACAGGTTGCTGCTGGTCCTCTGGCTCCAGGGCTCACTTCTCACAGGGGGGCTAGTGGTTAGGACTGTGGGCTTTAGACCTTGCAGTGCTGCCACTTAGCGGTACACCTTGGGCAGGGCACTTACCTCTCTGTGCCTCAGTTTCCACCTCTGGAAAATAGGCTTACAACAGTGCCTTCCTCAGAGGTTGCCATGAGGATCACATGAGTTACTTAAGGTCAAGCAAGCACTTGAATTCTTGGTGCGTAGTAAGCTGTCCATAAATGTTAAGTAAGCATCATTTTAACAGATCACGTGTGTGATTTCTTTTATGGTTTTATAGCCTTTCAAATTCTGGGTCCCACCAAGCAGAGGTCTCCAACAGAGACCCTCATTACACACATAAAACACCTCTTTCTAAAATGGAGCTTGGGGGGATGTCCGGGCTGCAGGTGCCGGTCTGCCCCAGGTGTGGCCTCCGATGACCAGGTGTCCTCTACCTTCAGGATGCCTTTGAACAGGGCCAGGTTTTTCTTGGGAGCAAAGAGCAGGGGTACGGAGTGTCTGAAGACCTGCCCAAGGGCATCCGAGGGAACCGCTGGAAAGCTGGCCTCACCATCGTCACGCCTGAGCGGAGATTTGTCTTCACCTGCCCCAGCGAGAAGGAGCAGCGGGAATGGCTGGAGAGTTTCCAGGATGTCCTCTCCCGCCCCTTGACACCCCTCAACGTCCTCCGTAAGATGGGCAGCCTGGGCTTTGTTCTTTCGGCCAAGGGCAGAAGGCAGCCAGGGGCCTCGCAGAGTTCAGCTGGGAGCCCTGGAACCGAGGTCATGGCTCCTGACTGTGCTTTTAGCATTTTCTTCTCTTCCTGCCAAAGAAAAGTACAGACAGTGCACATTGTTGCCAGGAAGCCCTCTCTGTCCGTGCACAGTTCTTCTGTGGGGAGCTCTACCCCGTTAACTCCCCGCCCCCCACCTGTCCCTCTCCGCGTGAGAAACCCTGGCCTGTTATTATTAGCTACGGTCACTCGCACTGGGCAACTCCTGGGGTCATGGGTTCCTCTCCACTCATTGAGGGAAGGCTATTTTTGGTGCCCTTCTCTTCTCTGCGTCCTCCCTTCTGTCTGCTTCTCTCCTGCTCCTCCCCTTCACCCCAGATGAGTTACAAGTAGGTTTCTGTCTGCTGAGAGCCCTGTTAAAAATGGGAAGACATTCTGAGCTGGGGCAGGAAACTTCTGGCCCAGGGCCTGGTTTGGGGGCACCAGGAAGAAGGTCTGTGTTGGAAAAAGGACAGATCAAGGAGATGACCCCACACGGCCCCTTAGGAGAAACTCTTGTGCCCTTTGAGTCAGGCCAGTATAAACCCACACTGTTTTCACTTTCCAAAATTTTAAAGCCAAAGAGCCTGAGGACCAGACTTGGAAGTTGTTAGGGAGCCCATCAGCTGGTGCTTTCTCTTCCCTGCAGGCCTGCTTGTCTGACTCTCTGTTTCTTTGTGTCTCACTCTCTACTCTGGTGTGTGTCCCCTCTGTCTCTCGCCCCTTTGGTTGTTTTTTTAATTCTGGTTCTCTGTCATTGTGCCCCTGTCCCCTTGCTGTCCCTTCTCTCCAGTAGGACTACACTGGCACGGTTATCACCTCAGCTCTCTTCTTGCTCCCCTGGCAGCAGAATCATCGGAGAGAGGCCACAGCAGCAGGTGACCACTGGCCGAGGAGCTGGCCACTGGTCACCCGGAGCTCATGGTAGGAAGGACAAGTTCTCACCTCGGCCTTGGTTGCCCCACAGGAGTGCCCCACCGTCAGCAGCCATGGCTGGTCCATGAATTCTGCCAAGACTGAAGCTTTGGCCTTTACCTGCTGGCTCCCTGGGCATTCCCACTGCCTGGCCCCGGGGTGTCTTGGGGGTCAGGACATGTCCTCAAGGCCCCGGACCTCTGAAATGAAGGCACCGCCATGACGAGCCACCCACCGTGTCATGCAAGTGGCATGTTTGCTCAAAGAGAAAACAAGTTGATTCTGGCACTAACCATAAGGAAGTCGTCCGACAAATCCACGTGAGGGACATTCTATAAAACAGCTGGCCTGGACTCTTCCAAAGTGTCAGTATCATGAAGGATAAAGTAGTGAGGAAACTGTTCTAGGTCAAAGAAGACTAAGGAGGCAACAAAACACAATTCACAAGTCTTGCTTGGATCCTGGATTTTTATGCTTTTTTTTTTTTTAAGATTTTTATTTTTGAGTAATCTCTACACCCAACATGGGGCTCAAACTCACGACCCTGAGATCAAGAGTCGCACACTCCACCGACTGAGCCCGCCAGGCGCCCCCTGCATCCTGGATTTTTAAAAAGCAGCTATAAAGGACATAATACCTGGGGAAGTTTGAATATGGATGTATGTTAGCTAATCGTGTTGTGAGACTGATAATTATGTTGTATTTGTGTAGGAGATTGCCTTGTTCTTGGTGGATATGTCCTGAAGTGTTCAGGGGTAAAACGTCATAATTTTTAGTCTATGACTGACTCTTAAATGGGTCAACAAAGAATAAGTGTCTGTGTACATGTATATAGAGAGAGTATATACATATCTATAGTGTGTGTGTGTGTATATGGAAGACAGGAAGTATACACACACACATATACAGGGAGAGAGAGAGAGAAAGCGAGCCTCTGTGCAAAATATTAGCAACTGAGGAATCTAGATGAAGTATAGATGGGTCTTTGTTGTCCTATTGGTGCAAATTTTCTAGCGACTCAAACGTGTCCAGATTAAACACTTGGAAGCTGGGGGAAATTTTTAAAGAAACACCCACTGCCACTCTTCAAAAGCAGTGTGTTTTCTACATGAATCAAAACCGTTCCTGGGAAAGTCTCGTCTTTGTGCCCATTTTAGAAGAAATGAAAACCCAGAGAACACACACACACAAAAACAAACACCAGGGTCCAGTTTGATTATCGTCCTATTCGGAAGCAAAGAAGCAAGCCAAGGAGGCCAGTGCCCTGGACCCCAGGGCAGAGAGCTCTCCAGTGTGCGAGCCAGCTCCAGCCTTGCCGCCGACTTGAAATGGTCAGAAACCTCACTTTCCCACCTGCGTGCCTTGGTTTTTCTCTTTCAAATGAGGAAGGTGTACTAACTACTGAAATTCCATGGACACAACACATAGTTTAGAGCCTCTCCCAGGCGCCAGGCTCTGTGCCAAGCCCTGGGAATAGGGCGGGAACCAGATGGTCCCTGCTGTCACAGATGACAGGCTGCTGTAAGGTGACTCTTCCATGGGGTGGGACAATGCCATGAGTGCTCAGAAAAGGAAGTGCAGCCCGCTGTGGGAGCCTGCAACACGGGGTTTCCCCTCACTGGGGGAGGGGGGCGGGGGGGGGGACTCTGTCCTCTCCAGAAAGTGATGTTGCAGTTGAAACCTTGGAGATATTTACAGGTTAGTCACTGGGAAGATGGTGAGGAAAACACTTGTCTAAGGGAAGATGTTCAAAGGCCCTTAGATGGGAAAGAGGAACTGAAAAATCTGGAATGGCTGAAGTGTTAGAGAAATAGATCACCGAGGTCCCTGCTCTGTGATTCTTCGTCCTTCAGGTCACGAGCAGAACGACATTTGGTGCGCTCTTCATTTTGGTGGAGTCCGACCGCGTTGGGTGGGTGTTTAGTAGAGTCTCTGCTTCTTATGGGGTTTTCCTACGGATCCCCCAGAGGACAAGCAACATTATTGGAGTGTCTTTCCGGAGGCTTCCTGACACCCCAGATGGAGATGGGGGTGCTTCCTCTTCTGGCCCCTTAAGCACCTTGAAAATGTCTGTTTCAACACCTGCTGGGTTGTATATTAAGGGTCAGTTTACTCATCTGCCTTTTTCACTACCCATGAGCTCGGTCTAGAGAGGAAGAAAGAAGTAAGCAGGCAATCGCAAAGCTACTTGGCCTGAAGAAGCAAAGTCCGTGATCAGATTTGAAACTTAGGAGAACAATGCAGCAACATAGAGTGTGGGAAGGAAGTAGAGAGACCAACTGGGAGGCCATGGCATAAATCACAAACACCACAGTCGTGTAATTGTGGGCCTGTGTCTGAGGCAGCACACCAGCTCTCCTTCCCACCTCTTCCTTCTTAAACATCCTTCTTCTGTTCAGAAAAGCAAGCCATACCTCTTACCCACCTTAAACCTTACATCGCTCCAAGGCAATGAAAATCATTGGGACGCCAAATAAAGAGACAGTTCAAAATAGGAGTGACAAGCCTCCTTTTTAAAATCTTTTACATTGTTCTATACTAAAGTTGACTTCTTTTGTACTGTTCTGTAAATTTGAATACATAAATGGATTCCTGTAACTACCACCACAATCAGAATAAAGAATGGTTCCATCACCTCAAACACTCCCGGGTGCTACTTCCGCATGGCCACACCCTTCCACTGCCACCTGCCAACCACAGCTCTGTTCTTCATCAGTCCAGATTGACATTTTTGAGGATGTCCTGTGAATGGAATCCTTCAGTATGTAATTTTTGAAACTGGCTTCTTTCACTCAGTATAATGTCTTCGAGAGTCATCCAAGTCATTGCGTGTATCAACAATTATTATTGCTGAGTCGTAGTGCAGTGTATGGGTGTACTGTGGTTTGTTTATCCCACAGACTAGGACTCCGCCATAAGAAGGAAGGAATTATTGGTACATGCAACAATATCAGGAGTGGAGCTGCTGGGTCATATGCTGGACCATTGCACATTCCCACTGGCAATGTCCTAGAGTTCCAGGGGCTCTGCCCAGAAGTCCAGTGCACTATCCATGGCTCCACAGAGCCACGCAGAGAGTTCCAGTTACCCTACATCTTCACCAGTGCTTGGTCTTGTCGGTGTTCTTAATGTTAACAGTTGGAGTAGGTGTGTAGTGGTATCCCCGCGGTTTAATTTGCATTTCCCTAGAGGCTGGCAATGCTGAACATCTTTTCATATGCTTATCTGCCAGTCTTGTGTCTTTGGGGAAGTGACTTTGTATCCCTGTCTCATTTTTTAAAGAATTTATTTATTCACGTTTTAAAAAAAGATTTTATTTGAGAGAGAGACAGAACACAAGAAGGGAGAGGGGCAGAGGGAGGGGGACGAGCAGACTTGCCACTGAGCAGGGAGTCTGACATGGGGCTCGATCTCAGGACTCTGGGATCATGACATGAGCCAAAGTTAGACACTTAACCGACTGAGCCACCCATGCGCCCCTCATTTTTTAGTTGTATAGTTTCTTTTCTTTACTGTTGAATTTTGAGAATTCTTTATACATTCTTTTTTTCTTTAAGATTTTATTTATTTATTTGACAGAGAGACAGCCAGCGAGAGAGGGAACACAAGCAGGGGGAGCGGGAGAGGAAGAAGCAGGCTCCCAGCTGAGCAGGGAGCCCGATGCGGAACTCGATCCCAGGACCCTGGGATCACGTCCTGAGTTGAAGGGAGATGCTTAACGACTGAGCCACCCAGGTGCCCCTTCTTTATACATTGTTGATATCAGTGCTTTGACAGACATGGGATGTGCAAATATTTCTCCCCAATCTGTAGCTTTTTATTCTAACAGTACCAGTGAAGTCTTCTTAAGGCATGGAGGTCAGGGTTTATGACTTCCTTTGTTTTTTGCAGACTTTTATTGGTGACAAAGTTAGGCATTAAAGATGGGGTGTTTTGGCTTATGTTTGGATCTTGTGAATTCGTATGAAGTAGAGTGGAAATAAGGATGATGTTCATTTAATGACTTTTCCAGCCCCTAACAAAATGTGCTTTGTCCCTGAAGGAATCCAGGAAGAGCAAAGCAAAGCACTGGTACATGTTAATGGCGGTCCTACCTTATTTCATCCAGTGCACAAATTCAGGAACTTGTCCTTTCCCATCTAACTTAATATTAGAACCCAGTGTCACAGGGATGTGTATTAACACACCTGTGTTGTGTGTGTGTGTGTGTGTGTGTTTAAGATTTTATTTATTTTAGAGAGAGCGCACATGGGCTAAGTGAGGGAGGAGGGGACAGAGGCAGAGGGAGAGAGAGAATTTCCAGCAGACTCCCTGCTGAGCAGGGAGCCTGACTCAGGCTCGATTCCGATCCCACAACCAACCGAGGACCACAACATCTGGGTGGGACGCTTAACCAGCTGACCCACCCAGTCTCCCATTAACACGTCTATTTGAATTTAACAATAATGTCAGATTCTCTGACAGAAAATGAGTCTGACTTGCCTGACTGGTTTGATTTGAGAACTGGCCTTGCCAAATTAGGTGTGACAAGTATTTTGCATAAATTGGATAATCTGCAGCTCCCAAATTTTAAAGAAAATACATTTCAAACATAGAAAAGTATCTTTCCAAAAAATATTAGATTGACTAAAATGTATTGAAATGAATCATATTCTAATTTTTCTAGCTCTTTTAGAGTGTATCAGGTTTAACAAAGTGACTCATAAAAGAGTGACTGGTTTAATTGATAGTAATTTGGTAAGCCTTGGCAAAGTTTTGTTAGCANTAAAATGTATTGAAATGAATCATATTCTAATTTTTCTAGCTCTTTTAGAGTGTATCAGGTTTAAAAAAGTGACTCATAGGGGCACCTGGGTGGCACAGCGGTTAATCGTCTGCCTTCGGCTCAGGGCGTGATTCTGGCCTTATGGGATCGAGCCCCACATCAGGCTCTTCCGCTAATGAGCCTGCTTCTTCCTCTCCCACTCCCCCTGCTTGTGTTCCCTCTCTCGCTGGCTGTCTCTATCTCTGTCAAATAAATAAATAAAATCTTTAANAGTGTATCAGGTTTAACAAAGTGACTCATAAAAGAGTGACTGGTTTAATTGATAGTAATTTGGTAAGCCTTGGCAAAGTTTTGTTAGCATACCTCTCAGAAAATGAGAAAGTGAATACTTCTTTTTTCTTTAAGTTTTTATTTATTTAATCTCTACACCCAACATGGGGCTCAGACTCATGACCCAGAGATCAAGGGTTGCTTGCTCTTCCAACTGAGCCAGCCAGGCACCCCAAGAAAGTGAATACTTCTAATGATTTTTGCAATACAGGCAGTTTCAAATTCTTTGTTCTCAATAAAAATTAAAGGAAAATCTAATCAATCTGGTCAGCTGAGAGATTACTAAGTAATTTCTGATAATGGATCACTGTGTGGTTTTTTTTTTTTTTTTTGCTCTCAGAAAGTGTTCAACAAAATATATGACATTGTTGTCATTTATATATGTGGACAAGATTCCTCAGCACTAACATTTATAAAAACAAAAAATAGGAGTATAATTTATTACTGATCCTTGTTTAATTCTGTTGTTATGTTCAGCTCTCATATAACTCAATAGCAAAATAAAAATACAATTTAAAAATGGACAGAAGACCTAAATAGATATTTTTCCAAAGAAGATGTGCGAATCAGCAGCAGGTGCGTGAGAAGGTGCTTAACATCATAATCATCGGGGAAACGCAAATCCAAACACCAATGAGATATAACCTCGCTGTGAGAATAGCTATCAAAGAGACTAGAGATAACAAGTGTTAGCCAAAATGTGGAGAAAAGGGAACCCCTGTGCGCTGCTGGTGAGAATGTAAATTGGTGCAGCCACTATGGAGAACAGTTATGGAGGTTTCTCAAAAATTAATAATAGAACTACCATATAATCCAGTAATCTCATTTCTGGGTATGTATCTGAAGGAAATGCAATCACTGTCTCAAAGAGCTGCTGCCCCCTGTGTTCATTGCAGCATAATACACAATTGCCAAGACATGGAAACAGCCTCTGTCTATATTAACAGATGAATGGATAAAGAAAATGCACACACATACACGCACACACACCCCTTTAGGGCATTTTGCTAAATGAAATAAAGCAGAGAAAAATACTGTATGATCTCACATGTGGAATCTAAAAAAGCTGAACTCAGAAACACCGAGTATAGAATGGTGGTTGCCAGGGACTGGAAAGTGGGGGGAAATGGGGAGATGTAGGACAGAGTTTCAATTTCCACTTATAGGATGAATAAATTCTGGGGATCTATTGTACAGCATGGTGATTATTGTTCACTATTCTGTATATTTGAAAGTTGCTGAGAGAGTAGATCTTAAATGTTCTCATCAGCCTCGAAAAAGTGTGATTATGTGAGATGATGGAGGTGTTCCCTAACCGTATTATGGTAATCATTTTGCAATATATATATGTGCGTTAAATAAATAATCATATTGTACATCTTAAACTTAAAGGCAATGTTACATGTCAATTGAGATATTTCAGTAAAGCTGGAGAAAAAAGTAATGTTCACCCACAGATAAATGCATTTTTGAAAGAAACCAGCCCATCCATCTCATTAAGAGCCGTAATTCCAAAAAATTTTGACTTTCTGTTTAATAATTATTTATATAAACTTGTATTTGTTTTGACTGCTAATAATAAGTTTTTAAAATATTTATTTGAGACAGAGAGAGCATGAGCAGGGAGGGGCAGAGAAAGAGAGAGGGAGTCTCAAGCAGACTCCGAGCTGAGTGTGGAGCCCAACACAGGGCTCGATCTCATGACCCTGAGATCATGACTTGAGTGGAAACCAAGAGTTGGACACTTAACTAACTGTGCCACCCAAGCGCCCTGACTGCTACTACTAATTTTAATGATAATCCAGAAGAAAAATTTAACAAGAGCCTTTTTCTTATAGTAAGTAAAACAGATTTAAAATTATACACACCCACATTTTTATTGCAGAGAATTATTACAAGTTGATAAAAGTGATTACAAAATGATAAAAGACTTTCACACGTAAGATAGATTGCCTTAGAATATCATTCTGTGGAATTGGACAGCTTAGAAGAAATGGATAAATTCCTAGAAACATACAAACTACCAAAACTGAAACAGGAAGAAATAGAAAATTTGAGCAGACCATTAACCAGCAAAGAAATTGAATCAGTACTAAAAAAACTCCCAACAAACAAAACTCCAGTGATGTGGGAAACAAAGGAAAAGAAAAATTAAATTTCCTTACTACTTACAGCCCATAGACAAGCCCTTGGAAGAGGCAGAGTAACATTCCTCTAGGAACTCAGCTGCCTTGATGTTAGTACTTTGTTAAGGGCAAACGGCAATCTCAGCCCAGCCCCCAGGATCCTGTAAGTCTACTTTAACATATAAAAATTCCTTTGGAGGGGCACCTGTGTGGTGCAGTTGGTTAAGCATCTGACTCTTGGATTCCACTCGGGTTGTGATCTCATGGTCCTAAGATCGAGCCCGCATTGGGCTCCATGCTCAGCTGGAGTTTGCTTGAGAATCTCTCTCTCCCTCTCCCTCTGCCCCTCCTGCTCATGCTCCCTCTTTCTTTCTCTTTTTTTTCTTTAAGATTTTATTTGTCAGGGACGCCTGGGTGGCTCAGATTTTATTTCTTTATTTGTCAGAGAGAGAGAGAGCACACAAGCAGGGACAGCGGCAGGTAGAGGGAAAAGCAGGCTCCCCGCTGAGCAGGGCCCTATTTGGGGCTCCATCCCAGGACTCTGGGATCATGACCTGAGCCAAAGGCATATGCTTAACCAACTGAGCCACCCAGGCATCCCTCTCTCTCTAAAATAAATTAATTAATCTTTAAAAAATAAATAAAATTTCCTTTGGAAAATTCCTTTATCTCTACCCCCCAAGATATATGTTGACAATCATCTCCCAAGCATATGACTCACCAATATACATCTGAAGGATCTCATGACTAAGGCTTTATTAGTAATAAATAACCTTTTTCTAACAATAGCTAGTCCCCTCAAGGTCCTAGAAACTTGCTTCCAAAATTCCTTGGAGACTTTCGCTATCCCTAACTTTCTCCCAACTTGAAAGTATATAATGGGCCAGTTTTCATGAGCCCAGCGCACTCTTTCTGCCCAGGGGTCCTGTCCTCGTGCTCTCATAAAACCACCTTTTTGCACTCAAGACGTCTCAAGAATTCTTTCTTGGCCGTCAGCTCCAAACCCCAACAACTTTCCTATATCACGAGGACCAGATGACTTCACAGGTGAATTCTACCAAACATTTAAAGAAGAGTTAATACCTAGTCTTCTCAAACTATTCCAAAACAGAGAAAAGGAAGAACATAGTTCTCTGGAGAAGGTGGAATGGAAATGCAAATTTCAGGAAGATGAAAGGATGAGAAAATTTCCAACAGAAATGAAGAACTTGTTCGTGTATTTTTACAGCTAGGGCTGACTCCTTCTACTCCTACCCCCTTTCTGGTAACCACTGTATGTTTTTGCATGAAACTTTCAGGAATTGTCCAAGAAAAAGTTTGAAGACCACTGGGTAATCCACTCTTTCAAGAAACTTGGGTGTCTAATAGAGAAGAGAAGGAGAGGTGGCTAGAGTCATGCTTCTTTTTTTTTTTTTTTTAAGATTTTATTTATTTATTCGACAGAGATAGAGACAGCCAGCGAGAGAGGGAACACAAGCAGAGGGAGTGGGAGAGGAAGAAGCAGGCTCATAGCGGAGGAGCCTGACGTGGGGCTCGATCCCATAACGCCGGGATCACGCCCTGNGGACCACTGGTTAATCCACTCTTTCAAGAAACTTGGGTGTCTAATAGAGAAGAGAAGGAGAGGTGGCTAGAGTCATGCTTCTATTAAAGGAGATTTTCTTTTTTTAAGTTGGAAAACATAAGCATGCGTCTTTGGTGTTGTGCCTATATTTTAGAAAAGAGAGGCACAGAGAAACAGTTTAACACCAATGAGGAGACTTCGGAACAAAATCCACGTAACATATCAGGATAGGCTAAGTTACGCTACAGCCACAGCACCCACTAAATCTCTGTAAGCTTAACATATTACAAGTTTATGTTTCTCTTTCACTACATGTTCTAGCGTGGGTCCGCAGGGGGTCTGCTCATCTTCGCCACTCAGAGACCCAGGCCACCAGATGACGACTTCATCTCCACAGTCAGGGCATTTGGCAGAAAGGGATACAATGACTTACCCACTAGCTTTTGAAGCTGGTGGAAAGGTAACAACTACTCTGCACATTTCAAGTGGGTCAGAGAAGCGCCAATCCTACCGGGTGCTGCAAAGAGCTGGAAACTTCAGTAGGTAGTTCTATTGACTACTACCTGCCATTTCCAGTGTTAGAAATAGCCACAAATTTGTATTATCTGGTAGCTACTTTGGGGCCAGGCAAGATGGGGTGAAATAAAATATGAGATATCGTTAGTTCATTTCAACAGATTATAGAGATGGGGGTTCTGGTCTCTGCCACTCAATTACTGCTGTGTAAACCCGAAAGGTCCCTTGCCTCTTTGGGGCTCCGGGGAGGATGTGATGTTCTTCCAGCTCCAACGTTTTCCTGCTGCAATGAGCGTGGGGCTGGAATAAGAGGAGAGGCGGAAGCCAGCGAGCCCAATGAGGGCCAGGCGCGCTACCTCAAGAAAACAGACCTTCTAGTAGTTTTGTCCGGATGCCTGTTGGGTAACGTGCTTTCAGCCAGCAGAGAGCAGTAAGGAGACCATGGCACAGCTCTGCATTGGAATAGCCGTTTGAAAAGTCTAGGGGGTCGCTCAACTTTGGGTGCGCGTTAGAATCGTCCGACGGAGGTTTTTCAGAATCCCGGCGCCGGGCTCCACCCCAGACGAAGAAATCAGATTCTCTGGGAGTGAAGCCCCAGCATCGGTATTTTTAAGAAGCTGTGTGCACCGAGTATTCTTTAACCCTTTACTACTAGTTGGGAATGGCTGGATGACATCTAGGGGGCGCATGCTCAGAAAAAGTTCTTGAACCGAACCCCCTCTTTCTTCTTATCTCAGGGGCTGTCGGGGTTGCGTTTTAATGGGCTAGGGGAGTGGGGCGGGGCGGGTTTTTTTTTTTTTTTTTTTTTTTTTTTTTTTTTTTTTTTTTTTTTTT
>NC_048230.1:6738144-6742699 GCF_002007445.2 Ailuropoda melanoleuca
CCCCGCGTCGCGCCGCCCAGCTGCCGGTAGGGAGGCGCATCGCGAGGCCCTCGCGGCCCTCCGCGCCGCGCCCCTGCCGGCGGTCCCTGCTCTTCCCCCGGCCCGGCTGCCTGCTGTCGCAGGGCTGTTCTCGCTCTGAGCACTCCCGCTCTTGGGACGAGTTGGCCTAAGTATGAAGAAGCGGAGGAAAAAGCCCAGTCCGCTGACGTCCAGTCAGCCTGGCTGCTCTAGCTACTCCTTGGCACGTTTCCACTTCTTTCCAGTCTTTCCGCTGTGTCTTTGAACGTTCCTATATCGGGGAAAGATACAGCATAAAATTAGTCATTTCACCCGTGTTTATGTGTACAGCTTAGTGGCATTAGTTGTATTCTCAGTGATGTGCGGCTATCACCAGTCTCTGTTTGCAAAAGGTCATCGCCACAAACACTCTGCACCCCTTAAGCCGTAACTTGTCATTCCAGCTCCCTGCAGCCCCTGGTAACCTCGAGTCTGTTTTCCTGTCTCCATGATTTGCCTACTCTAGATATTTCATTTAAGAGCAATCGTATACTATTTTTGTCCCTTTGTGTCTGGTTTCTTCCACTTAGGATAATTTTTTTAAAGATTTTGTTTATTTGACAGAGAGATACAGCCAGCGAGAGAGGGAACACAAGCAGGGGGAGTGGGAGAGGAAGAAGCGGGNTGCAATCGTATACTATTTTTGTCCCTTTGTGTCTGGTTTCTTCCACTTAGGATAATTTTTTTTAAGATTTTGTTTATTTGACAGAGAGATACAGCCAGCGAGAGAGGGAACACAAGCAGGGTGAGTGGGAGAGGAAGAAGCGGGCTCCCAGCAGAGGAGCCCGATGTGGGGCTCAATCCCAGAACGCCGGGATCACGCCCGAGCCAAAGGCAGACGCCCAACGACTGAGCCACCCAGGCGCCCCAACTTACCATAATGTTTTAAGGGTTCATTCATGTTGTAGCATGCACCTGAATTTGATTCCTTTTTGTAGCCGAATAATATTCCATTGTAGGGATGTACCACATTTTGTTTATTCATACACCGATGGACATTGGGATTGTTTCCACCTTCTGGTGACTGTGAGTAGCGATGCAGTGAACATTGGTGTGCAAGTAACCAAGTCCTTTTTGGTTCTTTGGGTAAATACCTAGGAGTGGACTTGCTGAGTGGTATGGGAGTTCTATGTTCAGCTGATTGAGGAACACAGCCAAACCGTTTTCCACAGCAGCTAGAACATTTTACATTTCCACCAGCAAAGTACGAGTTGCTGATTTTTCCACATCCTTTCCAATATTTGCTATTTTTCATTTTATTTGGATTCCCCCCCGCAACCACCACTGTGTTTTTAGGATAGCTTTCCCATTAGGGGTGAAGTGCTTTCTCACTGCGGTTTTGACCTGCATTTCCCTGATGATCCATGATGTTGACTGATCATCTTTTCATGTGCTTATTGCTCATTTATATATCTTCAATATTTATTCAGGTCTTTTGACTGTTTTTAAAAATTAGGTTGTCTTTTTCTCGAGTGTTTTAAGATTTATTTATTTGAGAGAGAGAGAGAGAGAGATTGAGAGAATGAGTGGGAGGAGAGGCCGAGGGAAAAGCAGGCCTCCCGCTGAGTAGGGAGCTTGCTGTAGGACTCCATCCCAGGACCCTGGGATCATGACCTGAGCTGAAGGAAGACGCTTAACTGACTGAGCCACCCAGACACCCTTTCTTGTTGAGTTTTAGGAAATCTTTATAAATTCTGGATATTAAATCCTTATCAGATATATGACTTGCAAATATATTCCCCCCATCTGACGGGTTGTCTTTTTATTTTCTTGATAGTGTCCTTTGATGCACAAAAGTTTTAAGTTCTGCTGATGTCCAATTTACCTATTTCTTCTCTTATTGCCCTTGTTTCTGGCATCATATCTATATCCATTGCCGAATTCTGAGTTCATGAAGATTTACCCCCATATTTTCTTCTAAGACTTTTATGGTAATAGGTCTTATATTTAGGTTGCTGATCCATTTTGAGTTAATGTTTCCATACGGCACGAGGCAGGGGTCCCACGTTATTCTTTGCATGGGGGAAATCCAGCTGTCCCAGCACCGTTAGTCTAAGACACTTTTTCTCCATTGAGTGGACTCGGCACCCTTATAAAAAATCAGTTGGCCATAGATGAATGGGTTTATTTCTCTACTGCTAATTCTATTCCATTGGTTTTTCGGTCTATCCTTATGTCAGTACCACATTGTTTTGATTACTATAGCTTCATAGTAAATTTTGAAATCAGAAAATGTGAGTCAGATAAATCAGAAAATGTGAGTCCATCTGACTGTGTTCTTTTTCAAGATTGTTTTGGCATTTCAGGGCCCCTGCCATTCCGTGTGAATTTGAAGATTGATGTTACCATTCTGCAAAGAAGGCTGTTGGAATTTTGAGAGGGACTGCATTGAATCTGTAGGTCACCTTGGGTGTGACATCTTATACAATATTAAGTCTTCTTCCCCAAAACGTGAAATGTCTTTCTGTTTCTTTAGGTCTTTTTAACTTTCTTTTAGTGAAGTTCTGTAGGTTCCAAAAATATAAGTCCTTTCATCTCCTTGGTTAAATTTATTCCTAGGCATTTTACTCCTTTAGGTGTTGCTATAAATGGAATTGCTTCCTTAATTTCCTTTTTGGATATTTCACTGCAGGTGTATAAAAGCACACGTCTTTTTGGGTGCTGATCTTGTGCCCTTCAACTTTGCTGAATTCGTTTATGAGCTCTAGGAGCTTTCCTGTGGATTCTTTAGGATTCTATTTATAAGGTCATGTCCTATGGGGGTAGAGATCATCTTACTTCTTTTGCAATTGGGATGCCTTTTATTTCTTGTCTAATTGATCTAGCTAAAATTTCCAGTACAACGTGGGGTAGCAGAAGTGAAATCAGGCATGCTTGTTTTGTTCCCTGTCTTAGGGGGAAAGCTTTCAGTCTTTCACCATTGAGAATGATGTTAGTTGTGGGTCTTTCATAAATTGTCTTGGTTATGTTGAGGAAATTCCTTTCTATTCCTGGTTTTCTGAGTGTTGCCATGAAAGGTGTTAGATTTTGTCAAATGCCTTTTTCTGCATCAATTGAAATGATTGTGTGTGTATGTGTTTCCTTTTGTCTATTAATATGGTGTATCACATTGGTGGTTTTTCCTAAGCTGAACCACCTGGCATTCCTGGGATAAATTCCACTTGGTCATGGTGTATTACCCTTTTAATATGCTGTTGGATTTAGTTTGGTAGTATTTTGTTAAGATTCTATATCAATATTCATAATGGATACCGGTCTGTAATTGTCTTGTGATGTTTTTATCTAGCTTTGCCATCAGAGTAATGCTGGCCTCACTGAGCAGTTAGAAAGTGTTCCATCCTCTTCAATGATTTGGAAGAGATTGAGAAGGATTGGTGTTAATTCTTCTTTAAGTATTTGGTAGAATTCACCATTGAAGCCATCTGGTCCTGGACTTTTCTTTGTTGGAATTTTGATTACTGATTCAATCTCCATATTTGTTACCCCTCTGTTGAGACTTTCTGTTTCTTTTTGAGTCCGTTTAGGTAATTTGTGTTTCTAGAAATTTATCCATTTCATATAAGTTATCTAATGTGTTGGCTTACAAAGTTCATAATATTCTCTTAAATTTTATTCCGTAAGGTCAGTAGTCATGTCTCCACTTTCTTTCTGATTTTAGTTATTCATGTCTCCTCTCTCTTCTTTTTCTCCCCATTGCTTCCTTTTTAAAAAAAATTAACATATAATGTATTATTTGTTTCAGGGGTACAGGTCTGTGATTCATCAGTCTTACACAACACCCAGCACACACTACAACACATACCCTCCCCAGTGTCCATCACCCAGCCACCCCATCCCCCCACCCCCCTCCACTCCAGCAACCCTCAGTTTGTTTCCTAAGGTTAAGAGTCTCATGCTTTGTCTTCCTCTCCAGTTTCGTCCTCTTTTATTTTTTCCTCTCTTGCCCTATGATCCTCTGCCTTGTTTCTTAAATTCCTCATATCAGTGAGCTCATATGATAATTGTCGTTCTCTGATTAACTTATTTTGCTTAGCATAATACCCTCTAGTTCCATCCACGTCATTGCAAATGGCAAGATTTCATTTTTTTTGATGGCTGTGTAATATTGCATTGTATATGTATACCACATCTTTTTTACCCATTCATCTGCTGATGGACATCTGGGCTCTTTCCATAGTTTGGCTGTTGTGGACATTGCTGCTATACACATTGGGGTGCAGGTGCCCCTTCGGATCACTACATTGTTATCTGTGGGGTAAATACCCAGTAGTGCAATTGCTGAGTCATAGGGTAGCTCTATTTTCAACTTTTTGAGGAACCTCTGTACTGTTTTCCAGATTGGCTGCACCAGCTTGCATTCCCATCCTCTCTTTTTCTTTATCAGTCTAGCTAAAGATTCATCTGTTGATTTTTTCGAAGAACNAGTTTGTTGATTTTTTCGAAGAACCAACTTTCATTTCATTGATTCTCTCTATTGTTTTTACATTCTCCTTTTTAT
>NC_048230.1:6742799-6749362 GCF_002007445.2 Ailuropoda melanoleuca
GTGTCCTTGTTAACAAAGCATGCAACTTTGTAAATCATCCTTGGTATGTTCTATTAAAGTATTATCTCTGGTGAGTGTGCTAATAGTAAACAGTAACAACACAGAAGAGAACCTCTCGGTCCTGACTTTGGAGGCTCTCTGTCGTAACCCTCGTCAGCACTGAAGAACAATTCACACCTGCTCCTTAGACATGAGCTCTGGGCTCCCTCCGATCTGCCTCCTGCCCTCGCCACTGCCAGCTTTTTATACCTCACAGACATCTCTTACAACTATTTTTGTGTTTAAATGATCTTGCTCTATTTAAAAAGCTAGTTTTTATTTAGGTGGAGAAACATAATCCCTTAGGAAAATTTTCTCGAGGAAACAAGTTAGAGCACACTTTATTAGCCGTCCCAAACTCTGAGAAATAAGTGCTGTCTTGGCTCCTGTGTGCCCCTAAATTTAGACTGGGTCCCTTAGTGATCTTATTTGCTTACGCAAATTTAAAATCAATATTTAGGGGCTTCTGGCTGGGCTCAGTCAGTGGAATGTGTGACTCTTGATCTCAGGGCTGTGAGTTCAAAAACAAAATCTTTAAATTAATTAATTAATAAAATCAATTTTTAGATTTTGGGGTTAAACTTAAAATTCAGAAATCCAAACGATATAAAAGCATGCAGTGAAGGTCTTTTCCCACCCTCGTCCAATTTTCCTACTGCTCCGTCTCCATTAACCATTTGTGTTCGTTTCTTGAGTGCCCATTCAGAATTTACTTATGCAAGTAACAGTTTACAGCGCTGATGGAGGGGGAAGGGTGGTGGTCATGGATATTCTAGGTGTTAGGGTGCTGTGACCCCTGGAACTGCAATTTATTTGATAGATATGCACCTAACACGTAACTTCCTATGTAGCTGGCGCTATGCTTAGTGCTTAGAACGTAAAGATGAACAAGGTCTCTACCAGCAAGGAGCTTCGAGCTTCTGGGAGAAACAGGCAGTAAAAAAAAAAAAAAAAAGTCCATGGTGAGAACTTGGGGCTGAACATGGCTAACCTGGATGTTCTGCCTGATCCAAGTCTGATACTAAAAACACGTGTGAGGAACTGTGATGAAACAGACAAGCCGTGTGCCCTGAGCACGATGTTTGGATACCTTCTATTTGCCTTTTTTTTTCTTGATGACACTTTTTCCCCTTCCTGATTTTTTGCAATCCTCAGTGGAACTCCAGGAAGCTCCCTATTCCTCTTCATGCCCACTGCCTGACCAGGGCCACCCAGCCCCCGAGAGGGCCTCCCGGTTCGCTCAGTGTAAGTATGTGGGCGGCTGACCACTTGGGTTTGGCCTGCCGGGTCCACCTCCCTGCTGCTGGGTCTGTTCCTGGGCTCACAAGGGGATCTGATTACAAAGACAAATGGGATTGAAGACTCCCAAGTTCCAGGCTATGCTGAGTGGGATTCAGAGATAGCTTCCTGCAAGAGGCCTAATGTGGAAGTAAAAATTAAAATGCAAAAGGGATGTTGTGATTAGAACAGTAGCAGGGAGGCGTGCAGAAAACTGCCAGCTGATGCAACAGTTTTAATGGCAGTAGGAGTAAACCCTTATCACACCCGAAGATACAAAGCTGCCTTTTGCTATTAGAGCAAGCAGGTCATATCCTTGCTCTTTTCCTCAGGGGCCATCAGTCCGACCTTTGACCTTCGCAGCCACTCCTGCAGCCTGGAGGTGTCTGAGGATTGCCGGGTGGTGACTGTATCTCACTGCCCACAGACCCATCTCTGGAATCATGAGAGGTTTGTGAACTGCCAGGTCTTATGTTCCCAGGCCTTTTCTTCTGGGAAGCAGTACTGGGAAGTGGACACTCAGCATTGCAACCACTGGGCAGTTGGGGTGGCTTCCTGGGAGATGAAGCGTACCCAGATCATAGGAAGGACCAGGGACTCCTGCTGTGTCGAGTGGAAGACTAGTCAGCTCTCTGCATGGCACATGGTCAAGGAAACTGTCCTCGGCTCTCACAGACCTAAGGTGGTGGGCATCTGGCTGGACCTGGAGGAGGGGAAACTTGCCTTCTATTCAGTGGCTAATCAGGAGACGCTTCTGTATGAGTGCCCGGTCTCGGCCTCCTCTCCTCTGCACCCCGCCTTCTGGCTCTTTGGCTTAAATCCTGGAAACTCTCTGACTATAAGGCCAGTAAATGTATAAAGGTTCCCTGGGTGTTAGAACATGGTGGTTTCCTGGTCTCTCACTCTGCTTTCAAGCCAATGGTGCCTCGACAAGAGCCCCACTTCCAGAGTGAATGGATGTGCAGTAAAGCGCTAACTGCAGGCTTGATGTTCAGACTGCACATTCCCAAGAGAGCATGGGCCTTTGACTGGCTCCTTCGAGGCAACCCCTAAGCTCTTGCGGTATCCTGCCTGATAAGAGTATTTTTGTTTCCCTAAGGGCCTTGGGCCAGGAGATACCAGCTTGACCTCTGGAGGGGCTGGAGACTAAGGCCTGCCCATGTGACCGACCCCCAGGAAAAGCCCTGGGCACCAAGGCTCTGGGAGCTTCCCTGGTTGGCAGTCTCCTTGTACATTGTCACACATTGTCACTAGGAGAATTAACATTGTCCTGTGACTCCATGGGGAAGGAGAGTTGGTGTCTCTTGGCCTGTGTCCCATGTGCCTTTTGCTCCTGCTGATTTTAATCTGTATCCTTTCACTGTAATAAATTGTAACCAAGACGACAATCACTTTGTTGCGTTCTGTGGGTCCTGCTAGTGAATCACGGAACCTGGGAGTGGTTTTAGGGACACCCCCCCAACACAGGGGCAGGTTATCCATTGCGGTGGAATGATACTACCACGAATGCAGTGGTTTCCAACAGCACGCGGTTATTAGATTAGTTTCTGTGCACCAGGCGTCAGGCACGGTTCAACGACTAGCCTCACCAGCTGCAGTCAAGGGGTGACCTGCGGCCGTGGTGGCATCTGAAGCCCAAGTGGGGAAGGATCTCCTTCCAAACTCACATGGTTGTTGGGCATTCAGTTCCCCGTGGGTTGTCAGACAAAGGGCCTCGGTATCTTGCTCGCTATTGGCTGCAGACCACCCTCAATTCCTTACCCCACGGGCCTTGGAATATAGCTGCTTACTTCCTCAAAGCCAACAAGGAAGAGGAGGTCTCTTAGCCCAAAGGACATTAGATCGTGTATAATGTAATCACACAAACATAATCACATACATCCTGTTGCCTTTGCTTCATTCCGTTTGTTAGAAACAAGCTGCAGGTCCTGCCCACATTCGCTTCACAGGAAGGGATTAGGGAAAGGCAGGAAGACCAGGAGATGGCCGGTCATGGGGGCCACCTGACAGTCTGGCCAGCCCTGGGTGTCATTTCATACTTGATTTCCCCTGTTTTTAAAAACCATTTTATTACATGGCAGAACCGATACAGAAAACTCCATAAAACATGTGTAGAATATAATGGATTATTATAGAGTAAACATCCTTATTAACTACCTTTGGGTCAAGAAATAAAACCTTCCTTTCCCCCCGGCAGAAGCTCCTTCACGTGCCTCGTCACAATCACACAACCCTGGTTCTACCTGAAGGGAAGCTGACTTTTACAGTAATCGCTTCCTTGAATCTCTGTAGAGTTTTACCACCCAAATAGGCACCCCTAGCTACAAGAGTCTTATCCATGTAAAAAAAAATTAAATAAATAAAAATGGATATGTCTTTTTCTTAACTGCTTTGTTGAGAGATAATTTACATACTATAAAATTCACCTACTTAGAGTATACAGATTGGGGGATGACTGGGTGCCTTAGTCAGTTGAACGACGATTTGGGCTGAGGTCATGATCACAGGGTCCTGAGATCCAGTGCCATGTGGGGGTCCTCACTTGCAGGGAGCCTGCTTAAAGACTCTCTTTCCCCCTCCCTCACCAGCTCCCCCCCCCCGTCCTGCCAACTCTTCTCTCTCTCTCAAATAAATAAATAAATCTTTAAAAGTAATTAAGTAAGTAAATAAATGAATAAATAAATAAGGTGTACAGATTGGGGCACCTGGCTGACTGACTCAGTCGGTAGAGTGGGCAACTCTTGATCTCTGGGTTGTGAGTTCAAGCCCCACAGTGGGTGTGGAGATTATGTAAATAAATACATAAATCTTTAAAAACATAAAAACTGGGGCACCTGGGTGGCTCAGTCAGTTAGGCGTGTGTCTTTGGCTTGGGTCATGATGCCGGGGTCCTGGGATCGAGCCCCGAGTCGGGCTCCCTGCTCAGCTTCTCCCTCTCCTCCCTGTTCATGCTCTTTCTCACTATCTCTGTCTCTCTCTCTCTCTCATAATAAATAAAATCTTTTAAACAAAAAATTTTTTTTAAAGATTTTATTTATTTATTGGACAGAGAGAGACAGCGAGAGAGGGAACACAAGCAAGGGGAGTGTGAATGTACTTGCGTGCGTTCTCTCTCTCTCTCTCTCTTTCTCTCTCATGCACACGCGTGCGCATGCATGAGCAAGCTAAAGGAGATTATCAGGTGCTGTAGATTTACTGAGGCTTTCACCTTCACTTAAATAGGATAGAAACATAATAGAAAAAGGAAAAACATTCTGGCTATGGAGGTCACCATTTCAAATGTCCCTGCACCATATACGATTACCTCGTTCCACCGCTTAGGGTAACATGGTTCTAAGAGACTGGGCTGGTGCACGATGGAAGACTTTCTTCCCTGCTCAATGAAATCTTTTCACCTTTATTTTTCAAAATGAATATGTCCTGGGGAGAAAGCCTTCCGCCTTTGGTCAGGACACAGTGTCTTGGAGTTACCACAGGATCTTTTCTTCACCACCTTTTGCACAATTAATCACCATGTCGTGACACTGGATTCTGCCTTCTCAAATCATGCCATTCCCTGCCCCCTCGGCTTCCCTCTGCATCTATTCTGGTGCACGTTCTAATCACTTCTCTGCCACATTATTGTAATTTGAGCCCCCCGCCTCTAGTCAGAACCCCCTTGCCATCTGTTCTCATTCTGCTAATGCGAGCTTCCCCGAACACAAATCAGATGTTGCTTCTCCACTTAAAACTCCCCAGGGTTCCCCAGTGCCTCCAGCAGAAAGTTGCACTTCCTGCCTCTACTCTTCTCTACCTCTAGCCCCATTTCCTGTCATCCTTCCCCACACATCCTCCACCCCAGCCACCTTGCTTTGTGTCGTATCATGTACTTTTGTGCATCTGGTCTAATTTGCCTGGAGTGTCCTCCCCTTTGTCCGGAGGGAGGTCTCTGTTGAAAATGGTGCACAACATGTTGAGATCAGATCAAAGCAGACCCACTAATACTGGGAGCCATCAGGAAGGCCCCTTGGGCTAAATCCATGGTATTTTTTTCCTAGGAGCTCTCCGGGGATATTTGCATTTTTGCTGGGTGAAGGTATGGTGTTGCCCGGGGGTCATCTGTTAACACAGCCCTGTACAAAGAGCAGACTACCAGAGGAATGTGACACAGTCACACGGTCTGTCCGCTGGTTTGGACTAGGGGAGGTAAAGTTTTAGATTATGAGATGCCACCTTTTGTGGGAGGGTTTTGAAAGCTTTGGGTACATAGAGAATGATTTGGAGGATTCTGGTGATAAGATGGGTGCCTAAAGACGAACTGCTTTGTCCACAGCTGGCCTCCCATAATAAAGCTGTGTTGTTGATCACTGTGCCCCTAGCACCGAGCACAGAGCCTCACACATGGTGGGGACAGTAAATACTTGTTAAATGGCTTAATAAGCACGATATCCTATATTAGTGTCTCAAAGCATTGCTATTCTTCTAAATATTTCTTTTTAAAATTTTTTTTATTTTTTTATTTGTCAGAGAGAGAGAGAGCACAAGCTGGGGGAGCGGCAGGCAGAGGGAGAAGCAGGCTCCCTGCTGAGCAAGGAGCCCAATGTGGGGCTTGATCCCAGGACCCTGGGATCATGACCTGAGCCAAAGGTAGATGCCCAACCGACTGAGTCACCCAGGCGCCCCTAAATATTTCTATTAATTTTATTTAAAAGATATAATTATTAAATTAACTTTGACATTTTACAAAAGATGGTTGTACTAAAAATTAATTCATAATCTTTAATACATTTTTCCTTTCTTTGTACTCTCATCTAATACTTATGTACTTCCATTAGTTTTTAATTACCCGACGAACACATGTACATGCTTGTAAAAGTTCAAAACTACAAAAGCATAGAATGTAAGCGGTGCATAAATGAATATATCATACTTCATTTTTATATAGCTGTAATTATATATGTGGTTTTATATTTTTATTTTTTCACTTATTTTGTAAACACTTTTCCATCTTTTTTTTAAAGATTTCATTTATTTGAAAGGGAGTGGTGGGGGGAGCAGAAGGGGGACTGAGGGAGAGAGAGAGAGAGAGACAAGCAGACTCCCCACTGA
Organism: Ailuropoda melanoleuca; assembly: GCF_002007445.2. Classification (NCBI taxonomy): domain Eukaryota; kingdom Metazoa; phylum Chordata; class Mammalia; order Carnivora; family Ursidae; genus Ailuropoda; species Ailuropoda melanoleuca. The sequence continues at coordinate 6,749,205 of NC_048230.1, forward strand.
GCAGGGAGCCTGACACAGGGCTCGATCTCAAGACCCCGAGATCATGACCCAAGTCAAAGTCAGACACTTAACCGACTATGCCACCCAGGCACCCCTCCATATCTTTAATAGTCATTAGGTTTAATGACTGCAAAGTACTCCAATGTATTTATTTATTT
>NC_048230.1:6751733-6754125 GCF_002007445.2 Ailuropoda melanoleuca
TCCTAGTTCTTATGTTCCATAGATGAGAGAAATCATATGATAATTGTCTTTCTCTGCTTGACTTATTTCACTTAGCATTATCTCCTCCAGTGCCGTCCATGTTGCAGCAAATGTTGAGAATTCGTTCTTTCTGATAGCTGAGTAATATTCCATTGTATATATGGACCACAGCTTCTTAATCCAGTCATCTGTTGAAGGGCATCTCGGCTCCTTCCATGATTTGGCTATTGTGGACAATGCAGCTATGAACATTGGGGTGCATATGGCCCTTCTCTTTACTACGTCTGTATCTTTGGGGTAAACACCCAGTAGTGCAATGGCTGGGTCATAGGGTAGTTCAATTTTTAACTTTTTAAGGGACCTCCACACTGTTTTCCAGAGTGGCTGTACCAACTTGCATTCCCACCAACAATGTAGGAGGGATCCCCTTTCTCCACATCCTCTCCAACAATTGTTGTTTCTTGCCTTGTCTATCTTTGCCATTCTAACTGGCGTAAGGTGGTATCTCAGTGTGGTTTTGATTTGAATTTCCCTGATGGCTAATGATTTTGAACATTTTTTCATGTGTCTGTTAGCCATTTGTATGTCTTCATTGGAAAAGTGTCTGTTCATATCTTCTGCCCATTTTATGATTTGTTTATTTGTTTCTCGTGTATTGAGTTTGAGAAGTTCTTTGTAGATCTTGGATACCAGTCCTTTATCTGTGGTGTCCTTTGCAAATATATTCTCCCATTCCGTGGGCTGTCTCTTAGTTTTTTTGACTGTTTCCTTGGCTGTGCAGAAGCTCTTTATCCTGATAAAGTCCCATAAGTTCATTTTATCTTTTATTTCTCTTGCCTTTGGAGATGTGTCGTGAAAAAGGTTGCTCTGGCCGATGTCATAGAAGTTGTTGCCTATGTTCTCCTCTAGAATTTTGATGGATTCCTGTCTCACATTGAGGTCTTTCATCCATTTGGAGTTTATTTTTGTGTATGGTGTGAGAGAGTGGTCAAGTTTCATTCTTTTGCATGTAGCTGTCCAATTTTCCCAGCACCATTTATTGAAGAGACTGTCTTTTTTCCACTTGAAATTTTTTCCTGCTTTGTCATATATTAGTTGCCCAAAGAGCAGAGGGTCCATTTCTGGAGTCTCTATTCTTTTTTTTTTAAGATTTTATTTATTTATTTGACAGAGAGACAGCTAGTGAGAGAGGGAACACAAGCTGGGGGAAGAAGCATGCTCAAAGCGAAGCTTGATGTGGGGCTTGATCCCAGAAAGCTGAGATCACGTCCTGAGCCGAAGGCAAATGCTTAAGGACTGCACCACCCAGGTGCCCCTCTGGAGTCTCTATTCTATTCCATTGGTCTATGTGTCTGTTTTTGTGCCAGTAACATGCTGTCTTGGTGATCACAGCTTTGTAGTATAGCTTGAAATCTGGCAACATGATGTCCTCAGCTTTCTTTTTCCTTTTCAATAATTCCTTGGCAATTCAAGGCCTTTTCTCGTTCCACACATATTTAAGGGCTGTTTGTTCCAGCTCTTTGAAAAATGGCATTGGTATTTTGATCACGATGGCATTGAAAGTGTAGATTGCTCTGGGTAGCATACACATTTTAACTATGTTTATTCTTCCAATCCATGAGCATGGGGTACTTTTCCATCTTTTTGTGTCTTCTTCAATGTCTTTCCTGAGTGATCTGTCGTTTCTACAATATAGATCCTTTACATCTCTGGTTAAGTTAATTCTGAGATAATGTATGATTTTTGGTGCTATTGTAAATGGAATGGATTCCCTAAATTCTCTTTCTTCAGTCTCATCATTTGTATATAGAAATGCGACTGATTTCTCAGCATTGATTTTTTATCCCACCATATTACTGAATTGTGCTATAAGTTCTAGTAATTTGGCGGTTGATTCTTTTGGGTTTTCCATATAGAGTATCATGTCATCTGCAAAGAGAGACAGTTTGACTCCTTTGCCGATTAGAATACAATTCATCCCTTTTTTTTTGTCCGATTGCTGTTGCAAGGACTTCTAGTACTATGCTGAATAATAATGGGGAGAGTGGGCATTCTTGTCATGTTCCTGATATTAAGGGAACGTTTCAGCTTTTCCCCATCGAAAATGATATTCGCTGTAGGTTTTTAATAGATGGTTTTTATGAAATGAGGAATGTACCCTCTATCCCTACACTCTGTAGGGTTTTAATCAGGAAAGTATGCTCTATTTTGTCAAATGTTTTTCTGCATCAGTTGGGAGGTTCATATCGTTCTTGACTCTTTTTTTGTTGATATGATCTAACACACTGATCAATTTGCGAATGTTGTACCACCCTTGCATTCCAGGGATGAATCCCACTTGGTCGTGATGGATAATCCTTTTAATGTACTGTTGGATCCTATTAGCTAGGAT
>NC_048230.1:6754225-6783309 GCF_002007445.2 Ailuropoda melanoleuca
CCATTGACTGCAAAAGTTCCAATAATTTTATGCCATACTTAATTTATTCCCCTATAATTGTATGCTTTTCCATTTTGAACTGGTGTGTAATGTTCCTCTAAGAATACGTATATATATTTTTCTTCTTTTGAATTATTTTCTTGGAATTTATTTAATGTGGTGATTTCTTTGCAGAAATAAACAGAAATTATAAATTTACTATTCTGTGGAATTTGTTTTGCAGAAATAGCCTGTGGCCTAAAAATTTCTGAGAATCACTGGTTGATATTTATAGTAAGTTAGCAAAAATTTTAATGTCTTTGCAGTGACCAAAAGTTACATTAAATGCATGCTAATTGATTTGCCCTTGGAAAGATGATGCATGTCAGCAAATGAATTCCAAATTAAAAAATGCAGTGAACAGGGGCACCTGGATGACACAGAACGTTACATTAGTTTCACGTGTGCAGCATAGTGATTCCACAACTCTGTGGAAAAATTGCCTTTCAACATGGTTAGTTTTCAAATGCCTTTTAATAAGTAATTGTGCTGAGTGACATACCTTCCAGCCTAATCAAGCAAACGGAATGCATGTCCTCTAGAGACCCATCCATGTGACTGTGGAGAGGACATGGATGTTTGAACAATGAACCAAGAACAAGGACATTAAAAGGCAAGATAAAGCATTTACTCTGTATCAAGGCATTGGACTTTTCTGCTCTACCAAAGCAGGCTTGACAGGAAAAGGAAGAAGTCCTCCTGGAAGGAATGGGAGATGAAAGTGAAGAATGGGTGGATGATGAATGCTACTTTGGGTTTAACTTGAGAGCCCAAAGATAGAAGGATCTGAGGATCGGGACCAATGCCAGCCCGAATCTGACTTGGCCTCCTGCCCAGGACTATGGCTAACTCACCAATCAGAGGCCAGCCTCTTGTTCCACCCAATGTCAGTCATCTGCTGCCCACTGGCCCTGGGTGTTCCACTGTCCTGGAGATGCGGAGAGAGGCTGTGTGGCAAGTTCCTCCTTTGACAGACATATAGGATGGATCCTGTTATCTCCTGGCCAAAGGACTTTGTTCAGACCTCCCTATGTCCCCTGCACAGATGAGGAGGCAAGAAGTTTGTCTTGTGATGGTAGAGCTCCTTCCTAGCAGTGTTCTGGAGGAAAATTCCATCAGTGCCTTCTAGATTCCAATCTGTCCTCTTGGCTTTATCCAATATACTTAATATACAGTAATCAATCTGTAATATCCCAACAGTAAATTCCACTGCCAACAACTCTGTTCCCTGGCTTCTGTTTTGCTGCAATGTGTCATCATGTGGCTCTATACTTAGGCCAGAGAGGTGTATGGGAGTCACTTTCCTCACAATTTACTTTATTCAGCATTTGTAAATCACTGACCATGTACCAAGCACTATTCTGTTTTCCTACTATGGTAACACATTTAATCTTCATTACAATTGCATGAGGTGTTGTTACCACTTAGCCGATGAGGCACAGAGAAGTTAAGCAATTTGCTTGATGGTGCACAGCTAGTAACTGGTAAAGCTGAGGTTCAGACCTAGGCAGGCAGACACCAGAGTCCCTGCTCTTAACCCCTGAACTATGCTGTCTCCAGGTGATCTTCGCAGTGACCCCTGATGGTTGCCTGTTAATATCATGAGAAGGGCATATCACGGGAGTGCAGGGGGCCAAAGCGCCAGAATTATAGCTGATCAGGAGATGGAGAGGGGATGTAAGAAGAAACTTACATTGGAGGCCCAGGCACCCTCTCCCCCACTTTCGTGAGTGTTGATCTCCGTTGGTACCAAACCATTAGTTGTTGCCTACTGAAAGTGGTTGTTGGTTGTCTCTTTTCTGCAGGCCTTGAGTCTGGATTTTTATTTCTATTTTATTTTTTAAAGATTTTATTTATATTAAGAGAGAGCACAAGTGGGGTAAGGAGCAGAGGGAGAAGCAGACTGGAGGAGGGTGAGGGACAGAGAGAGAGGGAGAAGCAGACTCTCTGCTGAGCAGGGAACCCAAGGCGGGGCTTGATTCTGGGACTCCAGGATCATGACCCGAGCTGAAGGCAGACGTTTAACCAACTGAGCCACCCAGGCGCCCCAGGATTTTTATTTTTTTTTAAAAAAAGATTTTATTTATTTATTTGACGGAAAGAGAGCGAGAGAGCCCAAGCAGGGGGAGTGGCAGAGGAAGAGGGAGAAGCAGGCTCCCCATTGAGCAGGGAGCCCAATGTGGGGCTTGATCCCAGGATTCTGGGATCATGACTCAAGCCAAAGGCAGACGCTCAACCAACTGAGCCACCCAGGTGCCCCGAGTCTGGCTTTTTAAGTAAGTTTTACTTACAAAGGAGTTCCCAGTGTTAACTCTGTGATGTTCCCCTGCCAAATAAACTCTTCTTAGTCCCCTGCCTTCCAGACATTTCAGTTAATAGAAATGCCAAAGCTATTGCCCAGCACACACGTACAACACCGTGAAGGCCTTGTCTCTTTTCATACTTCTGGAGAAGTCGCTCAGAATTAACACTGTCATCAGCCGGCGATGCTGTTGCAGCGCTCCTGGGGTCAAGCTTCTCTACAAAGGGTTTAGGGCATTAAAGAATTTGCCCCTCTGTAAAGGGCCTTTGTCCTTTGTGTTCTAACATTTATTTTTTTAAGAAAAAGTTTTTTTCACATATATTATTTCATGAGATCCCCCAAACAATTCCATAAGGTAGGAGCCTGGGAAGAGATGATAGTCTTCATCTGGCAGAGAGGAAACTGAGGCAACAGGTGATGTGACTTGCCCAGAGTCACACGCCAAGGATGGCAGAGCCCGGGCTCAGTCTCAGCTGCCCTGCCTTTGGCAGGCAAGTCACGGTATCTCTCTGGGTTTTGCTTTAATCTATAGGGTAATGAGATTGGAATAGGTGCTCTGTAGGGGTCTTTTCAACTCAACCATCGTGTAATACTAAAATTCAGAGGAATCATTTTCCCTGAAAGATCTGGTTATCAAGACACCTGAATTTCACATTTCTATCCATCTTATTTGCATCCCTCCTAGAATAGGACTTCATTATCTCCCAGCGAGCAGGGAGCGTATTTCTCCTATCTCCCTCTTTATATCACAAAGTGTTTTTTGGAAGGGCTTCCTCTCCTATGCTCCTTAGGGACATCATTATACTAAGAGGCGAAATTCTGTTGTAAGGGTAACAGCGTATTTGCCTCAAAACCTGTGGCTTAAAACTTTTCAGCGCACTTTGCTTTAACAATGGTAGCTGAGATCAACAGAGCAGTACCGAGTCTGGCACTGTATCAAATGTTTGACATGTATTATCTTGCTTATTCTTCAAAACCACCTGAAGAGGTAAGCGTTGTTATCATTATTGCGGTGTTATAGAATGGACAGGTTGGAGAAGTAAAAGCACTTACTCAGGATCACATATCTAATTAGGTAATGGACTCTGGATTCGATCCCCTGCAATATGCCAGCAGCTCTTATCTGCTACACCAACACCCCATGGCTTCTTCTATGACAAAGGGGGATTGTATTATGCACACTTTATTTCCTCTAAAAACTTACTATGTAATATTTAAGATAGAAAAAAGGGCACATTATGCAGACAGTACTGCATCATTAATTCTATATATCTCTCTATTCTTCTCCCTCTCTCTCTCTCTCTCCCAGTGTGTGCCAAGCACTGTTCTACCATTCAGGATGTAGCAACAAATTCCTCCAGATAGAGAGGGCCAGGAGGAAATAAGGTAACTTTAGAAAAATGAGTAATAGTTTATTATCCAGTGACATCTACGTGTCCAGCATTATGTTCAGTAAGCCTAACTAAAGGTAAGTATCAGAAGACCTGCTCAAAGGAAACCATGGAAGTGGCTTAGTTTGGTTTAGAAACTAAGTTTGGCTTAGAGCAGAGGAAAGTCATTGAGTTTGCTACAAAGAAATGAATCTGTATACAAGGACAAGGTAAAAAAAAAAAGAATGTCATTATTTAGAACTTTATTTTGTAAGCATCGCAGACAAAAAGCAGCAAGGGTTGGTGGCTTTGGGTAGTGAGAAAGGCTCTACCCCGGGAGCCAGTCACCCCTTCGTCAATCAAGCATTATCTGAAGGCTACGTCCAATGAAGTATGGATGCTACTGAAAACCAGGTAGGCAGGTCGCTGCCCTCCTGGAGATTATAGTCTGGTGCGAATATTCCCGTCCTGAGTCACTGCCAAGCTCTAGCTATGTGACCTTGGACAAGTACCTTCTCCTGCCCCAATTCTGCAAAATAAATAGAGTCAGACTAGCGGATCTGCCACTCAAATTTCCAGCCGCGGGCGTATCCGCGGCCCCCGGGGCCGGGAAGAGGGTGGGCGAGGCGCCCGGCCCTGCGCTGCGGCGAGCTGGACGCTGGGGGCGCCGCTCAGGCCCAGAAAGCGTTCGCGTTCCGAAAGCGCTAGTCCCTCGCGGCGCCCCGTCGGCCTCGCTGCCGCTGCAACCTGCGGTGCCGGAGGAGGCGGAGCTGGAGCTGTCCCGGCTCCCGAGCGGGGAAGCAGCCGAGGAGGCGGCGCGGCAGGCCCCAGCCGAGGATCGGGCGGGGCGGCGGGGGAGGCTGGCAGGCGGTGCCGGCAGCGCTGGGAGAGCGGCGCCGCGGGGTGGGCGCTCCCGGCCAGAGGCGTCCGCTTCATGCGTGCGGGCCGAGCCCGGCCCCTGCGAGCCGTAGACATGAAGAAAGACGTGCGGATCCTGCTAGTGGGAGAACGTGAGTCCGCGCGCCGGGGCCATCGCATCCCCTGCCGCCCTGGGCCTGCTCGCCCCGCTCCGCGCCCTCGGGCCTCCCAGCCCCTTAGCTCTCCCCTTCCCGCGGCCCGCAGGCGGCCCTCAGCCTCTCACCTCACCTGGGCCCTCCTAACACCTCCCGCCCCTGGCCCCCAGTCGTCCTCGCAAGCCTTTTCCCCATGAGCCTCTGACCGCCGGCCTCATCTCCTCCTTTTCCGCTGGAATCCTTTCCTCTTGGGCCTCAAAGCGTTTCCGAGGCCGCTTGCTTTTCAGACCCTCTTGTCTTCCGTGGAGATTCGCTTGTCACTGCCAGGCAGGTGCTGGAACAGGCCGACTGACCAATTGGGATGGCGTGAACCGGCTCCCGGGGAAGCTAGGGGGGAGGGGTGCAGAACTGTTCGACTGCCGGCAAGGTCAGGGTTCTGCTGTTTTGTTTTTTTTTTGGTGCTCGCAGTCTTCCCACTCTCTAGACATTTATTTCAAGGTGTGGAGCGGTTTTGGCGTTAGTTGCCCTTTGCATTGGAATAACTCCTGGTATCCTCGATATTTCCTCAAAAATTTACTCTCAACTTCAAGGTATACAAGTGCTCAATGAATGAATAATTATCTGGGGAGGGTCCTTTAGTTGAGAGAATTATTGTCACCAAAAAGCCTAATTCCCCCCCCAGCATTATTTATTCCATAGCTACTTGGTAATTAATTTATAAATAACAGGCACACAGGAGACCCAAACTGACACATACATATAAGACCCCCTAGAAATTCTTAGATTTCACCCTTTGAAGATACAATAAAGGAGAAATGCCTTCTGGTCACTGACTTGGCAACAAAACAACAGGGACTTCTTGATATCACTTGGCTAGTTACATGACTCATTTGGTAGGACTAAAATAGGAAAGTGGGCTGGGAGGACTGAATTGCTTGTTTGTACATTAGTTAATGCTCTGTCACTGATGTTTCGAAGCATTCTGTTTCAAACCACATTTCATCCTAGAGTAGCCCCTCTAGGTCACTGTGATGCCCTCCCAAGGAAGGCGGCTAACACATTTTTACCCTTTTCTGTAGTGTTCTTTGATATTCATTGAAATCTCTGTTCACCTGCTGTTTGGAGAAGTCTTTAGAATGAGAATTTGGAAGTAAGCTTGGCCTGACACAGTTTATTTTTTGGTTTGCAGTTGTGAATTTTAGTCTTTATTTATAACTATATGTTAATCTGTATTTTGCGTGGATTTCCTTGACAAAGTTCAGGATGTTGTTACTTGACATATGATTCATACCTGATGCATTTGGAATAGGGTAGAGAAAGTGAGTAGATGAGCCACTTAAAAAGCTGCTCCTTAACTGTGTCGTAAAATAGTTTTATAGTACAGTAATTGTAATACTAATTTTCTAAAAGCAAAAATCCTATGTTTTTGTTTTACTTTTGAATATAATAAGCAATTACATGTAATTAGTCTGTAAAACATCTAAATAGATATGCTATATATATATATGTAAGATATATTGTTCAGCCTTAGGTCATTTAAATTAAAATATTAACAGTATTTAGAAATACATAAAAGAACTCACAATTTGTTAGAAAAATAAAAACCGAAGCATGAGAGACTATGGACTCTGAAAAACAAACTGAGGGCTTCAGAGGGGAGGGGGGTGGGGGAATGGGATAAGAATGGTGATGGGTAGTAAGGAGGGCACGTATTGCATGGTGCACTGGGTGTTATACGCAACTAATGAATCATCGAACTTTACATCGGAAACCGGGGATGTACTGTATGGTGACTAACATAATATAATAAAAATATTATTATGAAAAAAATAAAAATAAAAACCATGTTCTGCAGATATGAAAGCAAATAGGAGAGTTGAGAAAAGTGTGCGTGCATGAGCTTTTTGATCACAGGGAGAACCTAACCTGAAAGGAAGACTTAGTTTTTAAGGAAGACATTTTTCTTGAAAAGATTTGTACCAAAAACTTTAGGCCAGTTACCATATAGATAATTTTTTTCACATTTAAAAATATTAGAATTATACTTAACATGAAATATGTAATTTTAATTAGTTAAATTAAAAGCTGGTATTTTGGGGGAAAAATGTTTGAAGCATTGCAAGATTTAATGTAAATATTTGACAGCTATTAGCCTAGCTAGCTGTACAGCTTTAAATGCTGGGTAAACATAAATGTGACCAAGGCTTTTTTAACAAATAAAAAAATTTAAATAAATTGGTCTAACACATGGATTTATCAGGAAACCTACTTTTTAAGGTAAAAGTGGTATAATTTAGTTGTCATTTTAAGATGGTTAAGGAGAATGGGAAAAGCAAAAAAAAAAAAAGAAAGAAAGAAAGAAAAAGGGAGCATCATCTCTGATATTGTTGTGAAGTCTGTTCCTTCTCTCTGTCACTTCAGTACATTTTACTGCTGTTACTGTCCCTGAACCACCCAGAATAACCATGTTATTCTGTCCCTTGAAGCTCCCAAAAAGTTGTGAATGGTTTCAGCATTCTCTTGGCCAAACCTGTGCTGTACTCTGGAGGTGAAATGGGTCTTGGCCCATCCAGAGTCTGGATTCTGGCCCATCCAGGCTTAAATGCTAACTAATCACTTACTGTCTCTTTAGTTCTCAGATCAAAGAAGTTAGATTGTCTATAAAATTTAAGGTATTTATTTGCAGAGAAAGTGAAAGTGTTTTAAATATCATCTGCACCTTATCTTAATAATATTGAGCATAATGAGGACCATTCAGGCCACGTTAAAAGTCAGTTGCCATTCTTTAAACAAAATTGTTTAAATCATTAAAAATGCGACCACACAAAACTTAGTCTTTCAGGTTATGATTTTTTATGGTCAGCTTCTTTGGCTAGAATTTGTATTTAACTAGATTTGCATTACTATGCTTAACAAATGTCCTTGTTGCAATAAAATTAGCACGAACATTAATGGCCTTTTATCTAAACCATGTAGCTACATAAAAGTAATCAGAAGGGGGAATGAAACATGAGAGACTATGGACTCTGAGAAACAAACTGAGGGCCTCAGAGGGGAGGGGGGTGGGGGAATGGGATAGACTGGTGATGGGTGGTAAGGAGGGCACGTATTGCATGGTGCAGTGGGTGTTATACGCAACTAATGAATCATCGAACTTTACATCGGAAACCGGGGATGTACTGTATGGTGACTAACATAATATAATAAAAAAACACTAAAAAAAAAAAAAGAAAAAGAAAAAAAGTACACAAGATTTAGTTTTAGTTAAGTGTTGTTTTTAAATTGAGATATGTTTGTTTTTACTGGTCAAAATCAGTAAGAAAATGGAACTGTTATCCTCTTTTTAAATGAATCTGGTGGCTCTTACTATTGAGTAAGACATATTGATATCTAACTGATTAATGAAACTAGTTCAAGCCAAACCAGCTCAGGCTTTGGTTGGCTGTGGCCTAGACTTTTGTAGTATCTCTCCTTAACTGGTCTTCCTGCTTCTAATTCTCTGTTCTCTATGTAGCAGGCAGAGTCATCTTTAAAAAATATCTCAGATCCTGTTACGCATTTTTAAAATTCTTTGATGATTTCTATTTTGACTTAGAATAAAGTCCAGACTTTTTAATACAGGCCTGCAAAGTTTGTCACAATCTGGCCCTTGCTTCACTCTTGTACTGCTCTCTCCTGCTTTCCCAACAAGAGTCCCTGACTCAGGCAGTTCTTCCCTGCATATTCGTTCCCTTGTTTTTTGGGCTAGAAAGTAAGCTTCATGAGGGCAGAGGCTTTGTGTTGTTCATTGCTATATCCCCAGTGCCTAGAGTAGGCCTGGCACAAAGTAGGCACTCAGATACAGTTGACCCTTGAACAACATGGGTTTGAACTCTGTGGGTTCATTTATATGGGGATTTTTTACAGTACAGTATTGTAAATGTATTTTCCTTATGATTTTCTTAACACTTTCTTTTCTCCAGCTTACTTTATTGTAAGAATACAGTATATAGTACGTATAACATACAAAATATGTATTAATAGACTATGTCATCAGTAAGGCATCTGGTCAACAGTAGTTGTTAGTAGTTAAGCTAGATCCCCAGTGCAGAGGCAGAGGGAAAGAGAGAGAGAGAATCCCAAGCAGGCTCCATGCTCAATGCAGAGCTGGATGCGGGGCTTGATCTCATGACCCTGAGATCATGACCTGAGCCGAAATCAAGAGTGGGACACTTAACCCACTGAGCCACCTGGGTGCCCCAGGTCATCCATAGTTTTTGAAAGAATGAATGAGTTCAAGTTAGTTCCATTTATTTAGTCTTTCCTTGTTTTCCAAACCACTCCTCTTAGTCACAAACATTTGACCATTCTCCTTTCTTAAATCCAATCTTATGTGTGGTTATTGTTAGCATTTGAGGGCAGTGTTTGTCCAGTGTCTTGTTCGAGGTCTTTAGCTTGGTTTTTCCTGGGAGATTCCTGTGTTCTGGCAATTAAGTAGACCAGTGACTTCTAACGACCGTGTCACATCTATTCCAGGTCTTGGCCGCCAGCAGTTATATTCCTTGCCAAAAGAGCTCAGTTCTCCTTGAAACACCAGAGGTCATCTTAGTGGGATTGAGAAAGATTCTTCAGGCATAAGATAGGAATAAGAAAGAAACTTCAGTAATAAGCTAGCATTTACATTAGGAAAAAAACTTTCTGCAATCCCTTAAAGCCATATTGCTTTCCATTCTGGTCTTTGTTAAGTGATACTTGAAGATTGAACTCCTCCAGTTTCAGTTACTCTGTGTTTAGTACCTGGATGATAGTTCGTGACCAAGAATGTTGAAGCATCGTCTAGAGTCTCTTCTGTTTCTCGGGAGGCTATTCTATATCCTTCTCACATGTGTATTAAGACCTGTCTTTTGTTCCTCTGGTACCAGTTGGCCACTAGAGTTTATCCAGTTCAAAGGAGAGGGAGAGACTGTATAATGTTTGTTCTTCTGCCCGTTTAGTCTGCATATGGTCAATGAAATTTTCCTTTGGCACGGTACTCAGCTATTGCCCCAATTGCTAAAGTTGCCCATTTAAAAATTGTAACTCCATAGTCACCCTCCTCATCCCTGTATATTCTAATTACGTAATTTAGGGAGAGCCAACAAGGCTTCATAAGAAGCAGCCGATAGAAATGAGGAGTAGGTCCCTTTACCACTTGAAACGCGGGGTGTTTGTTATCAAGAAAAATAGCCAGTATGGCTGGTAGGATGGTAATTAGAACCAAAAAATGTTACTTCTGCTTCATGAATATTAGGAATTTGCTGTCATTTAGAACTAGATGTTCAAAAGATGTGATGAAAAGACAAAGAAATTTTTAGCCTGGATACATCTAGATAATTTGTTGTATAGTAATGAATTATGTTTCCCATGGATGACCTACTTAGAAGCGTGGAGTCTCAGCACTGTGGCATGTCCTGTTGAACTATCAGAAGGCCTTCCCTCTTTGGGGATAATGGTGAACGTGCCTTTTGTTTTTATAGATTACTTCAGTGTTTCTCAGGCAAAATAGAGGAAGTAGAGACCCTTAAATGGCTGGCTAACAATCATTTTTTGTCCTCCATATTAATACTTACATTAGAGATTTTTAAATTATATTTTTAAATATTTTAATTTATTAAATTTATACTTATTGTTATAAAATTATGTAAGTATATTTTATATGGTATTTATATTAAATATAAGTTTTAATTGGTACAGTAATTAGGGAAGTTTGTTCCTTTATGGAAATTATTTTTCGGAGCAGTTGAAAATATGTAGTGTTTATACTCAAATCTGCCATTGTCGGGGGGCCTTTTGAATTGTAGGCTTATTTAAATAGTTTTTAAAATTTAGTATTCTAAAATGTTTTCCTTGTTTTTAAGGTACTCATTTATTTCTCAATTAAAATTAGGCTAAAATTAGTGGCCTATTGTAATTTTAAACCTGCTGCTTCCCTACTTCTTTGAGTCTCACTCAGGGTTGGGTGGTTAGGCCTTAATGGAAGAAAAAAGCTCTAGTTTAGATTCACTGAAGCACTTCTTAACTGAATCACATCTGCCAATCTTTTATTGAAATAGCTATTATCTTACTGCTCTTCCGAAAGGAAACCCAAAATGATACTAATGAAAACGTGCTCATTTTCTCCTGCGTTCACCATAATCTGTCTCTCTTGCTCTGATTTTGAACTTTTTTAAAAAGAGGAAATCATTCTTGGATTTTTACGTGGAAGAGATTCCTGTTCTTTGCTTTTTAAAAGGCCTGCTGTACAGTTACTTCAGAAACTAGACGGAAGCATTTGTTGCAGCCTCAGATTTTATAACAGGTGAGGCAGAATACGAATGAGTAAATAAATAGAAGTACCACACTCTCTGTGGCAGTATCCATATAAATAAATTGAATGAGTCCCACTTTTGGTGTCACTAACTGTCTGTATCATTAAGCAGAAGTAAAGCTCTTTAACTGTTGTAGTGTTTACAGTGCCCTTTCTCCTGCCAAGGGGTTTTCTTGTCTGGCCCTGAGGCCTGCCCTGTTGGAATAGACTTGGTGGCAGGCTTGTGCTTGGGGGGAGCCTGCTGCTGCACTGGGGGGGGGGGCGGGAGGGCAGAGCTACCTTGTTGAGCCCAGCTGTGAAGAAATCGGAATTTCCTCAGAATGTTGGCCTTTCCCTTCTGAAAATACTCCTGGGAACGTAAGGGGTCCATGGGAAAAGCAGAAAGGGACAATGGCCAGGAAAGGGGGTGTTTTCATGAGTTTTAGGCAGAGAGATGAAGAACGGATGACCTGGAAGGGTTATGGTGAGGGAGGGGACTTGAAAGGCAACTTGGAACGCGTGTTGAAGGCCTTCGTGTTTGTGATTAAGGAGCGGGAAGTCTTTAGCTTTCTTGGAAACTAATAGGCCTTTTAATGTTGGTGTTTGACTTCATTTTGGTCATTTTTGTTTAATGTTTCCAGCTGTGGATTAAAAGGTAGGTAGGTTTCTTCTGAAACTTGTGAGGACTTTGGAGTGGTGGGTTACAAGCCGAATTTTAAAAAGACAATTCTAAGAAGGAAATTGTGAGAGGAATCAAGGTCTGAAGGGCATTAAGGCAGGCAGATTTCTCACGAGCCAAGCACGAGTGAGCCTTGCTTTCCTTTTGGATACCAAGGCGCAGTTGAGCTACTGATCATCTGATTCATTTTCCCCATTCTTAGCATAGTTGATCAAGGATAAGAATGTAGAGATGTGTAAGATGTCCAGGAGAGCTCTGCAGAAACGGAACTGTTTCTGGGAACAGCTGTGCTGACGGTAGTTGTGGGATTTTGGAGACACTAGAGAAAAAGATCTCTTTACTCTAGTGAGAAAGACCCAGAAGTTCAGTGGTCACAGGAATTGTACACAGGATCTTCCTAAAAGGTTTGTTGTCTTAAGTACCTGGGAGTTTTACTGCTTACTAAAATAATGGCTAGGACAGGGCCTGGTGGACTTGATTGGCCTTCACAGCAGAGGCGTCCTGCTGTCAGGTGGGCCACAGGCAGCTCTGCTGTGCGTTGCCTCAAATCAGACATCACCACTCCTTGCAAGGAACTTGGTTAGGGCACTTTCCCAAATGCACTCCTCTTGCTCTGCAGCAGCCTCAGGTGCCAAGAGTGAAAAACAGGCAGGAGGTCCAAGTTCTAGGTTTTCTGATGCTGAAATGAACCAAGCAGTGACTTGCTTCGTTTTAAGATAACTGTTTTGCCTCCATTGTGCATAATCCTGTGGAATTAGAATGGACTGCTATGATTTTGAGATGAATGCTACCTTGAGCTAGCTGAAGGTTTGGGATTTCTGGGACCCTAAACAAGGCCATGATGAAAGGAATTATTTAAGGAAAAAAGTTATGAAATGCTGATTATAAAGTCAGCAAGTTCTAGAAATTTTTGGACCCCATATTGCCTTGGTGAGTCCCACTTTGTTCTTATAGACAGATGACTGTTCCTGACAAATCACTTTCCCATACACAATTAAAATAGATAACAGATACAGTTTGGGGATCTGTCTGCCATTGCTAGGATTCTCTAAGGTATGTTACTGTAAGGTACACGTAATGTGCACTTTTTCATCTGTTTACATGCTGGGCTTCTAAGGTATGCTACATGATAGCATAGATTAATCATAGAGTGTAAGCACTGAGAGCCTCTAGTCCTTTTTTTTTTCTTTTTTAACTGATGAGAAAATTGAGACCCAGAGAGAGTCAGTGACAATTCAAGGTTATACTGCTAATTAGAAAGCTGATTCCCAAATCCAAATTTTCTGGCCCATTCTAGTGCTCACTTAACTCCTTTAATTTAAACTGTGATCATCATCATCATCATGATAACTACCATTTGTGTATTTAATGTTTGCCAGGTTTTGTGCTGAGCATTACGTGTCGGTCATCTTAATTAATCCTCTTACCAATTCAGCTGCAGCTGTTCAGCTTTATATAGATTAATAAACTGAGGCTTGACGACTTGCTTGAGAAACACAGCTAGTAAGCCCTGGGACTAAGATTTCCGTCCAGTCTTGGCTAATTCCAAAGCCTGTATTATTTTTCCCTTTTTTTTTTTTTGGTGAACTATTTATATCAAAGGTATAAAGAATAATAAAACAAATACCCATCATCTAGCCTAATAAAGAAAACATTACCAATCAGTTGAAGCTCTTTGTATTTCCTTCTCCTTCTCTCAAAAGTAACCAGCCACTTTCCTAAATTTCAAATCTGTGCTCTTCACCGCTAAGCCATAAACTGCATTTACTAAGAGCATTTGCTAGGAGCTAAGATTCGATAGTGAGCGAGAAAGACACATTGTCTGCCCTTGTGGAATTTCCTGTGGGTGATAATGAAACTCTTGTTCCTTAGTCTTTCCAGAGACACTTAGTAGCTGGTAGGAAAAGTAAAGTTTTCATAAGGAGGACTAGGAAGTCCTTCAGGAGATCGCTGGTGATATGCTGGATGTTTGCCAAGGTGTTACACACGCACAGTACTCTCTGAAGAATGTACATGTCTTAACTGATTACTCAGTTTTCCCTCCCTGAGACCAAACAATAAGCTTTTTTTTAAGAGCCTTTTGATTTTCTGCTATGTTTAAAGCAGAAAATATCCCTTTCTCTTCCCACCCTTCACTATCCCCTTTCCCTTTTCTCAAGAGTGATTGAGCGTAGCCCTTGATCCGTACCTCTTTCATAGCAATTTTATCTATCTTGTTTAATACATTTTCCATATAATCCCTATAGAGAATATAAACTTTGTACTTGGAAGACAATCAAGTAAATACTTAGCAAGTGAATTAATAGGAGTCTGCACAGGGAAGATAGGTCATATAAAAGTATACGTTAATACTCTCTGTATGATCTTCCAGTGGTTTTTTTTTTTCCCTAGTTTGGTCCAGACGTGGGCAAATAGGCCAGAGTGGAACTCATCCTCTTGGATAGAAGGTCTGTTACAGTGTTTCTCAGTTTTTTGAGCCATCACTACTTTCTATAAATACAAAACTGTCATGCCCTTTTCATTCTGACAATTTTCTGATACTGAGTGTTGTACAATTCATTTCAATTTTGACAGTAACCTCCCTGAGTTAGCATCAGATCCTACAAGTTAAAGTGCAAGGTCCCCAAAAAGATTACCCTTACTTTAGACACCAACTGCAAGTGGGGCCCCCAGTCTTGAAGGGTCCTGAGCCCAGGAGCATCTGTCCCCATGGCGTCAGAGTGGGCCACCTTCCTGGTTTATCGTTATGTTCACCAACTAGGAAGCTTCCCTGAGCTTTAATGTCCAGAGTTTTTATATGGGGCTTCATTATGTAGGCATGATTGATTAAATCATTGACCATGTGATTGAACTCAATCGCTGGGCTCCCTCTGCCCTGCGCCCGACCAGCTGCTAGGTTTTGGGGTAGGGCTGAAAGTTCCAACCCACTAATCACATGGTTGGTTTTTCTGACAACCGGTCCCCATCCTGAAGCTATCTAGGCCCTCCCTTCTCCCTAATGGCTCATCTCATGAGGATAAACTCAGGTATGTTGAAAGAGACCAAAAGACACTCCTATGGCACAGGAACTTCCAAGGGATTTTGAAGCTCTGTGCCAGGAACTGGGTGGGGATGAAGACCAGATGGATTCTTTATTATATCACACCCTCCTTTAATATTATTGGAAATTTCAACATTCATTATTTTCTACTAAAGACAAATTGAACAGAGTAATTTTAGAATGTATTTTTCCCCTCAGAAGTTACCCTGCTGTTCATAGCTCTTCAGTTGCTGTTAAGAAAAACTTTGAATGGGATATTCCAGAAGCTCCATGAGGTAGAACTTAATTTCTTAAATGGCAGGGCTGAAACAATAGCAATGCTGTTGTGCTTGGGCAAGGTGAAAGCAAGTTATGTGGCACAGAAGTGGTTCGAAGAAGGAAAGGGAGGGCTCCAGTAGCCCTGGGATGTCTTTAGGGATGACATAGAATTTGTGCTGTCCTTGAGAGATGGTTAACATTCGGGAAAGCAGAGGAGAGAGAGAGAATGAGGTTTTAGATGAAGAAAACCATATGAGGAGGCAAGATCCATCATAGCCTGTTTGTGCTTACACAGAGCAGAATGGCCTTATTTGAGCAAATCGTGTATGTGGGAATAGTGGGAAATGAGATTAGAAAGATGAGGCAGGGTTAAATTATGCATGATTTTCAAAGGCCAGTAGAATATTTCACCTTGATGTGATAGATAATTGAGAGTCCAGGCTTTTGATCAGACGAATTAGAAAATGAAAAGATGTCTAAGAGAGATGGATTGGCATTTGTATTGTTGATGGATTTTAAGAAGAGGAGAGGTTGGAGGAGGGGCTAGAAAGTTGGGATTGGGAAGTGTTTCAGTAGAAGTACCAGAATTACAGAAAAGTGGGAACAGAGAGGAAGGAATTAACATTAAAAATTCCTAAGGAAAATTTGACAGAGCTCAAATGCTCAGTACAGAGGAAGGGTCAATCAAGGATGGCCACTTTTTGAAGTTTTACTTTTTGTTCTGATGTGTAGAAAGAATGTTCTTTATTGGTGAAAATCTCATAAATCTGTTGGAATATAATCTCCATGAATGTAAAAATAGGGAAGACCTAGTGCCTTGATCAGGGGTATCCCCAGCACCTGGAATAGGGGCTGGTATATAGATAAGTGCTCGAGAATTATTTGTTGAAGAGATGAAAGAATGCATTTAACATGCCAGTCTTTAGGTAAATTTTAATTGCCATCTGTAAAAAAAAATTTTAAGTAGGCTCCATGCCCATTGTGGAGCCCAGTGCAGGGCTTGAACTCACAACCCTGAGATCAAGACCTGAGCTGAGATCAAGAGTTGGACACCTAACTGACTGAGCCACCCAGGTGTCCCCAAATAGTGACTTTTAAAGTAGTACTTGTTAACATTTTCTAGTAGCAAAAATTGTTTATATTTGTTGTAGAAAATTGGGAAAATATGCAAAAGTACAAAAACACAAAGTTAAAATTACATTTACTTCAGAGATGACTGCTGTTGGTGTATAGATCCTTCTGGGTTTTTTTCCCAGTGTGAATACATATTTATTTATGAAATGAGGTCATATAGTAATGCTGATTTATACCTGCATAAATGTCATTTTTCAAAGTAAAACGGAACAATTCGAGTCTCCAAATAATGACAGTAGTGGATTATAACACTTAGAATAATGTAGGAATCCATGAGACCATGCTGATATGAATCAGAAGGGAGTTTTTCCTTAAAGTAGAATGCAAAGTAAGGTAGAAGGATTGGTAGAAATAGAAACATCACCATGTAGCAACCACTATAGCAACACAGGACAAGAATCATGAATGGCTGCTAAAACCAGTAAGTGAAAGTTTGATGAGAAACAGAATGTTTGCATAGTCTCAACTTATCTTCTCACAAGATACTTATCAATTACAAAGGGAATGATAATAACTTGCAGACACCACCTCCTCCAAGTGATGATAGTTAACATCACCAGGAATGGAACAAATTGACATCATCTCTCTACTGCTGTGATGCACTGTGAGGGATACGGTATCATTTCTGGAGCATTCCTGCTCAGAATGCAAAACCTGAAATTAATTATTAGATAACATCATACGAACCCAATTGAGAGATGATCTACAAATTAAATGACTTGTTTTGTTTTTTTTAATGCTGAGGCCATAAAAGATAAAAACAATTGAGGAACTCTTCCAGACTAAAGACAAAGGAGACATGATGACCAAATGCAACATTTGATCCTGGGGGAAGAAAAAAATTTTTCTTTTCCATAAAATGTGGTGATGGGTCAAATGGTGAGATGTGAAATAAGGGCAACAGAGTAGATAATAGCACTATGTTAGTGTTAATTTCCTGATCTTGAGAGTGCAACATGGTTATGGAAGAGAATGATCTTGTTTTTAGGAAATACATACTAAGGTGCTTAAGGGTAAAGGGGCATCATGTCTACAACTTACTCTTAAATGGCTTTAAAAATATAGAGGGTAGGGGAAGGGAGAGGAAATGAATGATAATGCAAATGTGGTATAATGTTAACATTTGAGGGATTTGGTTGAAGAATAGTTATGACTCCTTTGTACTATTTTTGCAGTGTTTCTGTAAGTCTGATACTTTCTCAAAATAAGTTAAAAAAAAAAAAGTGGAACCAGAGCTGCTAGATTAGTCACCAGTGAATCAGTGAATATTTTAATTAATTTATATAGTATTTGTGTATGTAGTGCTTGCTGACTTTAGGGGCTATCATTCCTTCTCTGTATTATTGTCTTTTATATATATATATACACACATATATATATATTTTAAGATTTTATTTATTTGAGGGTCACCGNGGGGCTATCATTCCTTCTCTGTATTATTGTCTTTTATATATATATATACACACATATATATATATTTTAAGATTTTATTTATTTGAGGGGCACCTGGGTGGCTCAGTCGGTTAAGTGTCTGCCTTCCGCACAGGTCATGATTTCAGGGGTCCTGGGATCAAGCCCCGTGTCGGGCTCTCTGCTCAGCGGGGAGTCTGTTTATCCCTTTCCCTCTGCCTGCTGCTCCCCCTGCTTGTGCTCTTTCTCACTTTTTCTGTCAAATAAATAAATAAATTCTTAAAAGAAAAAAAGATTGCATTTATTTGAGAGAGTGAGTGAGAGAGAGACCACAAGCAGAAGGAGCAGCAGGAGAGAAGAAGCAGGCTCCCCACTTAGTAGGGAGCCCGATGTGGGTCTTGATCCCAGGACCCTGGGATCATGCATGACCTGAGCCAAAGGCAGACATCTAACAGACTGAGCCACCCAGGCATCCCATGTCTTCATATTTTTCTAAAGAATGTCATAGGAAAGAGGACACTGGCTTAGCCATCAGAAGATGGGTTATTCTCTTAAGTCTACAAGTGAGTTTTTAGTGAGATCTTAAGAAATCACTGTTTCTGGGTCCCAGGTTCTTCATCTCAAAATTTGTTCAGGGGGCTGGATAAGACATTGATAACTGGATTCTAGCAGTTCTGTGATGATGGGCTCTGGATTCACTGACGTGGTTGGAACTCAGGTGTCATCTTATAGTCAGCTACTTGAAAAAGGCCCAAGCCTTCTCACACAAGTAAACTGAAAAGATCCTCAGAAATCGGAGCTAGAAGATACCTGTCAAATGGTCTACTCTGAGCCTCCACTAGCAACACTCGACTCGTTTGCAGCACACCCTCTAGGTTGTTTTTACCAGTACTCTATTTCCCAGCCATTCATCATTTTTCCAGAGACTTGACTTGTGGTGTTTTTTTTTTTCAAGATTTTATTTATTTATTTAACAGAGAGAGAGACAGCCAGCGAGAGAGGGAACACAAGCAGGGGGAGTGGGAGAGGAAGAAGCAGGCTCACAGCAGAGAAGGGAGCCTGGTGCGGGCTTGATCCCAGGACCCCGGGATCATGCCCTGAGCGGAAGGCAGATGCTTAACAACTGAGCCACCCAGGCGCCCCTTGACTTGTGCTTTTAGTCACCCTTTCTTTTAGTCATTTAAAAAAAGGAATGTGGCTTTTCTTCACTGTAAAATTTTCCAGTTCTCTCGTATTTTGGCTTTACCTTTGGAAACCGGTTTGCTGTTATGGCAGACAGTAACAGGCAGATGGATTGTTTTCGTCTAGAATCACAAAAAGATTTGGTTGATGCAGTTGAATGTATATGATCAGAAAGTGATGGGAATAGAAATGAAATTTCCGAATGAAAATGAAGATTTTTAAGTGTGTGCATTAAAAATCTTGCTAGGTTACAAAATATAAGAGGAAAGTTACTTTTGCTCTTACTAAGCTTTTCCATATGATACCCTAAAAAAGAAAGAATGTAAGGATGTCCAAAGCAGACACACTGATCTTCTGTTGGTGAGGATGTAAATTAGTTTGTCCCTTTTTAGAGGTGATTTAACAATGTTTATTAAAAATAAAGAGGATTATGCATGCTAACCTGAGTTCACTTCTAGGAATTTATCCTGGAAAAATATTCATTGCAGCACTGTTTATAAAGGCAAAAGCTTGAACAGAGCCCATTGTTAGGAGACTGCATTAATAAATTAGGACATGTCTTACGTTGGATTCTTATACAACTGTCAAAAAATAATGTAAAAGGTTTTTCATGCTAATATAAAATGGATTTCCTGTTGCTATTTTTAAAAATTGTGATAATTGGGGCACCTGGGTGGCAGAGCGGTTAAGCGTCTGCCTTCGGCTCAGGGCGTGATCCTGGCGTTCTGGGATCGAGACCCACATCAGGCTCCTCCGCTATGAGCCTGCTTCTTCCTCTCCCATTCCCCCTGCTGTGTTCCCTCTCTCGCTGGCTGTCTCTATCTGTCAAATAAATAAATAAAATCTTTAAAAAAAAATAAAAATAAAAATTGTGATAAAATATATAAGATGTATGATTAGACATTTTAACCATTTTTGAGAGTACGGTTAAGGGGCATTAAATACATTCACTGTGTTGTGTAATCATCAGCACTTTTTCTATCTAAAACTCTTTCATTATCCCCAATAAACACTCTGTGTCCATTACGTAATAACTGCCCCTTCACCCCTCCCAGGAAATTTTTACGTATGGACATGGAATACCGCCCAAGTACATACTTAAATGATAAGGGAAGATTGTAAAATAGTGTGAATGCCGTGATTATACTAGTTATAATAATGTAAGCAAAGAAAAAATCTGGGAGACTACATATACTAAACTGATAAAGAGGGATGTGAAGGAAGATTTTTACTTTTATATATTTTGGTAATTTTTTTTGTTTTAAGCAATGGACATGCATAACTTTTCTAAGCAGAAAAAAAAGATACTTTAAGCATTGTACTAAAACTGGGTGATTTGGATGCCTCTGATTTTGGCTAATGAATGACCGGCTCTGCTGTGTGGTTGCTGAATTTGAGCTTGTGTAGAACCGAAGCATTTTATTATTGAAATAATGATGTTTGTTTTCACAGCTAGAGTTGGGAAGACATCACTGATTATGTCTCTGGTCAGTGAAGAATTCCCAGAAGAGGTAAACAGTTTTATGTCTTTTCTGTATTTAAGATCTTTTAAATTTATCAAAATTGAGTTAAAGTGAGATAAATTCTGCACTTTTTTGGCATGTGTTTCCTTTCTGACAGTTGTGACTTTAAAAGGGCTCATATTAGTTTATACAAGACATCCCTGAAATGTCGTGCAGGAGCAAGAAGCACACCAGATCTGAGTTTTCCTCCTTTTGATCTTGGCTAGACATTTGTCATCTCTGTGCCTTAGTTGTCTCATCTGTAAAATGGGAGCTGGAAGGGATATTAAGATCATCTAAGCTGTTAACCCTTTCTTAAAAATAAAATGTTATTCATAACCCCAAAATATAAAATAGGTGAGTATTCCTTTAGTTGAAGTAAGGGCTTGAAAAGTCTGGCTGGCTCCCCACCTGCCTTCCATCTGACACTCCCCAGTCTTTGAGGCATTAGAGCCCCTAGGTTTCTGACCCCGTATTTGAGAACCTTTAATATTATCCACTGCGTCATTTTACAAGCCTCTGCCTACCTCAAAGGATTGTTTTGTGTCTCAAATGAGGTAAGCTTAATTATAGTAGAGTACCACCAAAAGTAAGGCGGTTTTATGATTACTGGCAATATATTTGTGTTACAGAATGAGGGACTGTTGGCTAAGGTCTTATGTATAGTTAGAATTTTGTTTGGGGGAATGGGATTGATGCAAATGGGATGAACACTATTTATTCTCTTCACATAGTTGGTATTATTAGCCCCACAGTTTGCATTTCCCCTTTCCTTAATCTTGTTTAGTTAGGAATATCTGTATAATTTCATTGTTCAGACAGGAATTTGGTACATTATATGGTAGTGTTTTCAAACAATTACAAGTGCCACATGATCGTTCATTGTTTCTTTTGCTTTTTTTCCCCCTCTTAAATAAGATACTGAAGTAAGTAATTACTTAATTTGTGAAATGAAGTATATTATCATATGATCACTTGGAGTATAATACCTAAAAGTTTTCTATGATCGTTTAACTGAGTTTAGAATTGTCATTTTAGCATAGTCCTCTTGGGTACGGATAAAAGGTTTTTAATTGGTTTAAAAAATCATACAGTCTTTCTTAAAAAATGGACTCATTAAACAAGGCTTATATAGCCAATCAGTTATCTTCTAGAAGAAATTAATTTTGGTAATGTATTGTTTTATTTGAGAATTGCTTTCGATTAACATAGCTCCTTGTTTGTAGAGTATCTTAAGCAGTCAACAAAATGGAATAAAAACAGCATTTTAAAAATCAGATGTTTGAAACACCAAATTAAGTATTGTTTTAGGCTGCATTAGATCTGAAGTACCCTTAATATGTCCTGTGCCCACACAAGTAGAAATGTGCATACTTTTTAAAAAGAAGTGTTTTTTGGGGCGCCTGGATGACTCAGTTGGTGAGCAGGTCAGCTCAGGTCTTGATCTCAGGGTTGTGGGTGCAAGCACAAAAATAAGCATTTAAAAGTGTAATAAATCTTGAAAGGGTAGGTATGGGTGGAAGGGGCTAATATATAGATGAATTTACATGATCTGTTAACAAGTTTGATTGATAATACCCAAAATTTTTTTGTTTTTTTTTTCTTTTCTATACTTGTTTACAAATGAAGGTTCCTCCCCGGGCAGAAGAAATTACCATTCCAGCTGATGTCACCCCTGAGAGAGTTCCAACACACATCGTAGATTACTCAGGTAATGATTATCCTCATGTGGGTGAACCTGCAGGTTAATTTAATAGTCCTCAAAAAAGGTATACATACTGGGCTTTAAAATATATTCCAGAATAGGTGTACCTTTTTCTCTAGCAATAATCATTTACTATTCTCGTCTCATTTATATCTCCCTGCCAGCCCCCACCCCATACCACATATAAAGCCTCTGTCTTGTAGTTCTCTGTCCCAGATTTACTAAGTTGGATTCCATAATAATGAAGAGGAAAGAGTGATGGTAAATGACAAGTAGTAGATAAATCATTATCCTCCTTGACTTGGCATGTTTGCAGAGATAAGTTCTGGATTAATTTTGTTATCAGGCATTCAGGAATGCTCTGATGATGTAGAAAGAGTTCTGAATTTGAGAATTTGTTGAGTTCTAAATTTGTTCTTTAATTTATCAGCCTTTGTCCCCTCCCCCAAATAATAGTTAAAACAGTTGTCAGCTTGCTTACTTTATATGATAATAAAAGCACATTTGTATTGCTTTTAATAATTTAAAATTTTTCTACCCACTAGTACTTACATTTTTTTCTTTCAAAGATTTTATTTATTTATTTGACAGCCAGAGGGAGAGAGAGGGAGTGGCAGGCAGAGGAAGAAGCAGGCTCCCCCCTGAGCAGAGAGCCTGAAGTGGGGCTCCATCCCAGGACCCTGGGATCATGACCTGAGCTGAGGGCAGATGCTTAACCAACTGAACCACCCAGGCGACCCTAGGACTTACTTTTTAATCACTAAATTATTTTGCTGTGTTCTGAGACTTCTTTAAAAAAAAGGGGGGGCTTGCCTGGCTGGTTCAGTCGGTAGAGAGTGTGACTCTTGATCTTGGGGTTGTGAGTTTGAGCCCCACGCTGGGAGTCGGTTGTAACAGATGTGCACTCTGATGGGGGATATTCATAATGTAGGAAGCTATGTGGGGGTGGGAGGTATATGGGAAACCTCTGTACCTTCCACTCCGTTTTGCTGTGCATTTAAAACTGCTCTAAAAAATAAAATCTATTTGTAAGAATGGCATAACTACATTGGTAATACTTTGTTTTCCTAAGCTGGTATTCCATATATTCTAAAAGTAAAATATTAGACTGTGCAGTCTGATACATATGACTATTGAAACACTTAAAACTTGNCTAAGCTGGTATTCCATATATTCTAAAAGTAAAATATTAGACTGTGCAGTCTGATACATATGACTATTGAACGCTTAAAACTTGGCTAGTCTAAGCTGAAATGTGCTGTAATGTATAAAATACAGGTGGAATTAGAAGACTTGGTGTGAGAAAAAGAATGTAAATCTCATTAATAATTCTTGTGTTGCGTACATGTTGAAATTTTAATATTTTGGGGCGCCTGGGTGGCACAGCAGTTAAGCGTCTGCCTTTGGCTCAGGGCGTGATCCCAGCGTTATGGGATCGAGCCCCACATCAGGCTCCTCTGCTATGAGCCTGCTTCTTCCTCTCCCACTCCCCCTGCTTGTGTTCCCTCTCCCGCTGGCTGTCTCTATCTCTGTCAAAGAAATAAATAAAATCTTTAAAAAAAAAAAAAAGAAATTTTAATATTTTATGAAATATTAAATATCTTGGGTTAAATAAAAATGTACTTTTACCTGTTCCTTTTTTACTTTTTGAGGGGAAGGGGCACAGGGAGAGGGAGAGAGAGAATCTTAAGCAGGCTCCGCACCCAGTGCAGAACCTGACATGGGGCTCGATCCCACAACCCTGAGATCATGACCTCAGCCAGAATCAAGAGTCAGACTCTTGAGCCACCCATGCACCCCATCCTTTTGACTTTTTTAATGTGACTACTGGAACATTAAAAATGGCATACACGGCTTGCTCATCCAGCTGCTAGACAGCACTATACCAGAAGCTGAGGGGGTCGGATGCTTTCTGCTGCAGTCAGCCTTATAACCTGCTTCATTTACAAAAGTATTCTTTTTCAGCATTGGAATTGAAGCCATTACCCATTGATTACTCAACATAGGAAAAGATACTTAAAATATGGCCAGTTATTTAATATAAATTAAAATACCATTGTACCCGTTTATGGTATTAGTTTGTATGTCAGAAATAACAGGCGTTCTGGAGGGAAATATTTAACACAAGGTGATCTAAATTAATATGTCAGTTATTGCTTTCCTCTTCATTTGTATGCTCTTTTTTTAAAGATTTATTTATTTATTTATTTGAGAGAGAGCCAGAAAGCATGCAAGCCAGAGGGGCAGAAGGAGAGGGAGACGACTCCTTGCTGAGTGCAGAGCTTGACTCAGGGCTCGATCTCCTGACCCTGCTATCATGACCTGAGCCGAAATGCAAAGTCGGATGCTTAACTGACTGTGCCACCCAGGCACCCCATTCATTTGTATGCTTTTTCATCATAGCTATGACCATGCACACCCCCTGCACTGGGGGTTATACGTACATCCACCATTCGAGACCCATTCCGGCCAGGGATAGGTGCTAGAAAGGGAATTCTTGACTCTTCACTCTCATGCTTCAGTTTTGTTTCTGGGGCCTGCTGTCTTGAGATACAAGCTCTTAAGCTTGTATTGCCCGGATTCTCACCTGGCCTTCTGACCCTGTGTGGATGGACTCTTTGTCTGGGCTTCTGACCGCAGCACCTAGTCTTCTAGCTTGGGTTTCTGATCTCTTTGGCCCGAGCCTTGTCAGCTCTGGATCAGATGCTGGCCTAGATTTATCACACAATGCCTTCTGCTCTTCGTGCCTGACTTATCCTCTGGTAGACTTGTCTGCCAGCGCCGCCCAGCTTCCTTATCGTAGTCCAGCTCTTTCCTTTCCCGGGCTTGCCCTTGTCTTAGCCACCTCATCTGGCCCTACACTATGTGAATGACATGAGCGATGAGGGATGTTGGATGCGTGCCATGTAGGTGTCAGCTTGGCCATTAGTTTTTATGAACATGTTTAAAATAATGAACATTTTTTGCCTTGGTCATTTGTAGAAGCAGAACAGAGTGATGAACAGCTTCATCAAGAAATATCACAGGTGAGTTAACAAAAATAGCTGTAGGTCTTTTTGGTGGGAAAGCAGTGATGATTTTGTGAGTCTGTCTTTTTATTTTCTCACTTAGGTCTTTTCAGTTCTTTGTTGTTAACTGCTGACTTTGAGTATGTATCTTTGCAGTAAGTCCTTAGGAACTTTTTCCTCTTAGAGGCATGTTAAATGTGGGGGTTTTTTTAGGTTTCAAATTTTATTCTTCCTTTGGCCCAAATATGTGAACTAGCTGGTAATTAAATGCTACTGTTTACATTTGTATTGTTTAAAAATACCATTGATTTCTTAATTTTTTCTTGTAGGCTAACGTCATCTGCATAGTTTATGCCGTTAACAACAAGCATTCTATTGATAAGGTATGAACGTGTGACTTTTTTCACTGTATCTCGTTAAATTTCAATGGGGCACTTTTAAAATTGATCCTCAATTTAGAGTTTTCAGATAAGATCCTCATTGTGGCTTAGCTCTTGTTAATTTTCTTTTTAGGTAACAAGTCGATGGATTCCTCTCATAAATGAAAGAACGGACAAAGACAGCAGGTATTTTTTTCTTTTCTCTGAAACTTTGTATATTGAAAATTTCAAACTTAAAGAAAAGTTGCAAGAAATAGTACAATGAACACCTGTAAGTCCTTCACTTACATCCACTGGTTAACCTTTGCCACATTTGCTTTACCTATAGGTCTTTGTTTATATACACACATCGGTTTTGGGAGGAATTATTTTAGGCAGCACATATATTTGTGAGCAAAGCAGAAAACAGTACCAGAACTATAATGATTGACAACTTCTGACATGAAATATTTTGATCATTAATCTTACATAATTTCTCAAACCACTGCTAAAGGAGTCTCCACTTTAGAAGTCCTCTTCATCTGTATTGTATGTGCCTTCTCTGTGGAGGTGCCCCTTGCATGAGGAACGACTTCCCCTTGTCACTGATTGCTCACAGGTTGTGTGTATGGGGCACAGGACTGGGAGGAGAGTGAGTGCCCTCTGACATCTGGCTTATCCGCTTGACTTCCTTGAGCCTTCCTTCCTTTCTGTAGTGGAGAAGAGACTAATTCCTGTCTTGACTGCCTGTGGTAATTTTGAGGATCCACTGAAATAATGCACTTGTACTGCTTTATAAGTTCTCTGAAGACTGCTAGAGATCTTTATTTAGGAATGCAGAGAGNACCTGTTCCTTTTTTACTTTTTGAGGGGAAGGGGCACAGGGAGAGGGAGAGAGAGAATCTTAAGCAGGCTCCGCACCCAGTGCAGAACCTGACATGGGGCTCGATCCCACAACCCTGAGATCATGACCTCAGCCAGAATCAAGAGTCAGACTCTTGAGCCACCCATGCACCCCATCCTTTTGACTTTTTTAATGTGACTACTGGAACATTAAAAATGGCATACACGGCTTGCTCATCCAGCTGCTAGACAGCACTATACCAGAAGCTGAGGGGGTCGGATGCTTTCTGCTGCAGTCAGCCTTATAACCTGCTTCATTTACAAAAGTATTCTTTTTCAGCATTGGAATTGAAGCCATTACCCATTGATTACTCAACATAGGAAAAGATACTTAAAATATGGCCAGTTATTTAATATAAATTAAAATACCATTGTACCCGTTTATGGTATTAGTTTGTATGTCAGAAATAACAGGCGTTCTGGAGGGAAATATTTAACACAAGGTGATCTAAATTAATATGTCAGTTATTGCTTTCCTCTTCATTTGTATGCTCTTTTTTTAAAGATTTATTTATTTATTTATTTGAGAGAGAGCCAGAAAGCACGCAAGCCAGAGGGGCAGAAGGAGAGGGAGACGACTCCTTGCTGAGTGCAGAGCTTGACTCAGGGCTCGATCTCCTGACCCTGCTATCATGACCTGAGCCGAAATGCAAAGTCGGATGCTTAACTGACTGTGCCACCCAGGCACCCCATTCATTTGTATGCTTTTTCATCATAGCTATGACCATGCACACCCCCTGCACTGGGGGTTATACGTACATCCACCATTCGAGACCCATTCCGGCCAGGGATAGGTGCTAGAAAGGGAATTCTTGACTCTTCACTCTCATGCTTCAGTTTTGTTTCTGGGGCCTGCTGTCTTGAGATACAAGCTCTTAAGCTTGTATTGCCCGGATTCTCACCTGGCCTTCTGACCCTGTGTGGATGGACTCTTTGTCTGGGCTTCTGACCGCAGCACCTAGTCTTCTAGCTTGGGTTTCTGATCTCTTTGGCCCGAGCCTTGTCAGCTCTGGATCAGATGCTGGCCTAGATTTATCACACAATGCCTTCTGCTCTTCGTGCCTGACTTATCCTCTGGTAGACTTGTCTGCCAGCGCCGCCCAGCTTCCTTATCGTAGTCCAGCTCTTTCCTTTCCCGGGCTTGCCCTTGTCTTAGCCACCTCATCTGGCCCTACACTATGTGAATGACATGAGCGATGAGGGATGTTGGATGCGTGCCATGTAGGTGTCAGCTTGGCCATTAGTTTTTATGAACATGTTTAAAATAATGAACATTTTTTGCCTTGGTCATTTGTAGAAGCAGAACAGAGTGATGAACAGCTTCATCAAGAAATATCACAGGTGAGTTAACAAAAATAGCTGTAGGTCTTTTTGGTGGGAAAGCAGTGATGATTTTGTGAGTCTGTCTTTTTATTTTCTCACTTAGGTCTTTTCAGTTCTTTGTTGTTAACTGCTGACTTTGAGTATGTATCTTTGCAGTAAGTCCTTAGGAACTTTTTCCTCTTAGAGGCATGTTAAATGTGGGGGTTTTTTTAGGTTTCAAATTTTATTCTTCCTTTGGCCCAAATATGTGAACTAGCTGGTAATTAAATGCTACTGTTTACATTTGTATTGTTTAAAAATACCATTGATTTCTTAATTTTTTCTTGTAGGCTAACGTCATCTGCATAGTTTATGCCGTTAACAACAAGCATTCTATTGATAAGGTATGAACGTGTGACTTTTTTCACTGTATCTCGTTAAATTTCAATGGGGCACTTTTAAAATTGATCCTCAATTTAGAGTTTTCAGATAAGATCCTCATTGTGGCTTAGCTCTTGTTAATTTTCTTTTTAGGTAACAAGTCGATGGATTCCTCTCATAAATGAAAGAACGGACAAAGACAGCAGGTATTTTTTTCTTTTCTCTGAAACTTTGTATATTGAAAATTTCAAACTTAAAGAAAAGTTGCAAGAAATAGTACAATGAACACCTGTAAGTCCTTCACTTACATCCACTGGTTAACCTTTGCCACATTTGCTTTACCTATAGGTCTTTGTTTATATACACACATCGGTTTTGGGAGGAATTATTTTAGGCAGCACATATATTTGTGAGCAAAGCAGAAAACAGTACCAGAACTATAATGATTGACAACTTCTGACATGAAATATTTTGATCATTAATCTTACATAATTTCTCAAACCACTGCTAAAGGAGTCTCCACTTTAGAAGTCCTCTTCATCTGTATTGTATGTGCCTTCTCTGTGGAGGTGCCCCTTGCATGAGGAACGACTTCCCCTTGTCACTGATTGCTCACAGGTTGTGTGTATGGGGCACAGGACTGGGAGGAGAGTGAGTGCCCTCTGACATCTGGCTTATCCGCTTGACTTCCTTGAGCCTTCCTTCCTTTCTGTAGTGGAGAAGAGACTAATTCCTGTCTTGACTGCCTGTGGTAATTTTGAGGATCCACTGAAATAATGCACTTGTACTGCTTTATAAGTTCTCTGAAGACTGCTAGAGATCTTTATTTAGGAATGCAGAGAGGGAGATTTCTTCGAAATTCTTTGGAAGATACACATGTGATAGGAAGAAGAGAACACACCTTCTGTATTTTTCATATGAACGGAATGATAGTTCTGGGTATAAGTGTTTTCAGTTTTAAGTCAAAATGGAAACCAAAAATTATTCTTGCAGTATTATTTAATGGAACATGGCATTTATGAGGCATTTTTAAATGTTAGGGAAATCAGACTAATGTCTGTGTATTGTACACATCTGGCCCTTTATTTACTTTTTTCAGATTTCTCTGTTGGTTGGACATTTTTGTGCCTTGAAACTGTAAAGACTTGGTTCTGAACAGTTGGACGTGGTATTGGCCCCGCCTCATGTATTTA
>NC_048230.1:6786110-6860566 GCF_002007445.2 Ailuropoda melanoleuca
AAAAAAAAAAAAAGAAATTTTAATATTTTATGAAATATTAAATATCTTGGGTTAAATAAAAATGTACTTTTACCTGTTCCTTTTTTACTTTTTGAGGGGAAGGGGCACAGGGAGAGGGAGAGAGAGAATCTTAAGCAGGCTCCGCACCCAGTGCAGAACCTGACATGGGGCTCGATCCCACAACCCTGAGATCATGACCTCAGCCAGAATCAAGAGTCAGACTCTTGAGCCACCCATGCACCCCATCCTTTTGACTTTTTTAATGTGACTACTGGAACATTAAAAATGGCATACACGGCTTGCTCATCCAGCTGCTAGACAGCACTATACCAGAAGCTGAGGGGGTCGGATGCTTTCTGCTGCAGTCAGCCTTATAACCTGCTTCATTTACAAAAGTATTCTTTTTCAGCATTGGAATTGAAGCCATTACCCATTGATTACTCAACATAGGAAAAGATACTTAAAATATGGCCAGTTATTTAATATAAATTAAAATACCATTGTACCCGTTTATGGTATTAGTTTGTATGTCAGAAATAACAGGCGTTCTGGAGGGAAATATTTAACACAAGGTGATCTAAATTAATATGTCAGTTATTGCTTTCCTCTTCATTTGTATGCTCTTTTTTTAAAGATTTATTTATTTATTTATTTGAGAGAGAGCCAGAAAGCACGCAAGCCAGAGGGGCAGAAGGAGAGGGAGACGACTCCTTGCTGAGTGCAGAGCTTGACTCAGGGCTCGATCTCCTGACCCTGCTATCATGACCTGAGCCGAAATGCAAAGTCGGATGCTTAACTGACTGTGCCACCCAGGCACCCCATTCATTTGTATGCTTTTTCATCATAGCTATGACCATGCACACCCCCTGCACTGGGGGTTATACGTACATCCACCATTCGAGACCCATTCCGGCCAGGGATAGGTGCTAGAAAGGGAATTCTTGACTCTTCACTCTCATGCTTCAGTTTTGTTTCTGGGGCCTGCTGTCTTGAGATACAAGCTCTTAAGCTTGTATTGCCCGGATTCTCACCTGGCCTTCTGACCCTGTGTGGATGGACTCTTTGTCTGGGCTTCTGACCGCAGCACCTAGTCTTCTAGCTTGGGTTTCTGATCTCTTTGGCCCGAGCCTTGTCAGCTCTGGATCAGATGCTGGCCTAGATTTATCACACAATGCCTTCTGCTCTTCGTGCCTGACTTATCCTCTGGTAGACTTGTCTGCCAGCGCCGCCCAGCTTCCTTATCGTAGTCCAGCTCTTTCCTTTCCCGGGCTTGCCCTTGTCTTAGCCACCTCATCTGGCCCTACACTATGTGAATGACATGAGCGATGAGGGATGTTGGATGCGTGCCATGTAGGTGTCAGCTTGGCCATTAGTTTTTATGAACATGTTTAAAATAATGAACATTTTTTGCCTTGGTCATTTGTAGAAGCAGAACAGAGTGATGAACAGCTTCATCAAGAAATATCACAGGTGAGTTAACAAAAATAG
Source organism: Ailuropoda melanoleuca (assembly GCF_002007445.2). Taxonomy (NCBI): domain Eukaryota; kingdom Metazoa; phylum Chordata; class Mammalia; order Carnivora; family Ursidae; genus Ailuropoda; species Ailuropoda melanoleuca. Next base: position 6,787,599 of record NC_048230.1, read on the forward strand.
CTGTAGGTCTTTTTGGTGGGAAAGCAGTGATGATTTTGTGAGTCTGTCTTTTTATTTTCTCACTTAGGTCTTTTCAGTTCTTTGTTGTTAACTGCTGACTTTGAGTATGTATCTTTGCAGTAAGTCCTTAGGAACTTTTTCCTCTTAGAGGCATGTTAAATGTGGGGGTTTTTTTAGGTTTCAAATTTTATTCTTCCTTTGGCCCAAATATGTGAACTAGCTGGTAATTAAATGCTACTGTTTACATTTGTATTGTTTAAAAATACCATTGATTTCTTAATTTTTTCTTGTAGGCTAACGTCATCTGCATAGTTTATGCCGTTAACAACAAGCATTCTATTGATAAGGTATGAACGTGTGACTTTTTTCACTGTATCTCGTTAAATTTCAATGGGGCACTTTTAAAATTGATCCTCAATTTAGAGTTTTCAGATAAGATCCTCATTGTGGCTTAGCTCTTGTTAATTTTCTTTTTAGGTAACAAGTCGATGGATTCCTCTCATAAATGAAAGAACGGACAAAGACAGCAGGTATTTTTTTCTTTTCTCTGAAACTTTGTATATTGAAAATTTCAAACTTAAAGAAAAGTTGCAAGAAATAGTACAATGAACACCTGTAAGTCCTTCACTTACATCCACTGGTTAACCTTTGCCACATTTGCTTTACCTATAGGTCTTTGTTTATATACACACATCGGTTTTGGGAGGAATTATTTTAGGCAGCACATATATTTGTGAGCAAAGCAGAAAACAGTACCAGAACTATAATGATTGACAACTTCTGACATGAAATATTTTGATCATTAATCTTACATAATTTCTCAAACCACTGCTAAAGGAGTCTCCACTTTAGAAGTCCTCTTCATCTGTATTGTGTGTGCCTTCTCTGTGGAGGTGCCCCTTGCGTGAGGAACGACTTCCCCTTGTCACTGATTGCTCACAGGTTGTGTGTATGGGGCACAGGACTGGGAGGAGAGTGAGTGCCCTCTGACATCTGGCTTATCCGCTTGACTTCCTTGAGCCTTCCTTCCTTTCTGTAGTGGAGAAGAGACTAATTCCTGTCTTGACTGCCTGTGGTAATTTTGAGGATCCACTGAAATAATGCACTTGTACTGCTTTATAAGTTCTCTGAAGACTGCTAGAGATCTTTATTTAGGAATGCAGAGAGGGAGATTTCTTCGAAATTCTTTGGAAGATACACATGTGATAGGAAGAAGAGAACACACCTTCTGTATTTTTCATATGAACGGAATGATAGTTCTGGGTATAAGTGTTTTCAGTTTTAAGTCAAAATGGAAACCAAAAATTATTCTTGCAGTATTATTTAATGGAACATGGCATTTATGAGGCATTTTTAAATGTTAGGGAAATCAGACTAATGTCTGTGTATTGTACACATCTGGCCCTTTATTTACTTTTTTCAGATTTCTCTGTTGGTTGGACATTTTTGTGCCTTGAAACTGTAAAGACTTGGTTCTAAACAGTTGGACGTGGTATTGGCCCCGCCTCATGTATTTATGGAGGGGGACTTTGTGATGGAGATGGCATTGTATATGCTGTGTCTTGCAGCGCTGAGGGCTGCTCTTTGTCATAGTTTTAAACTTTGAAATGACTTCTTGACAAGGTAGAAAGGAGACAGTGACCCCGTAGCCCTACGCTCTCCAGTGTGGTAGACTCTAGTCAGTTGTGGCGATTTAACTTCAAATTAAGTAAAACTAGATAAAACTAAAAGTCAGTTCCTTGGTTCCATGTAGCCACGTTTCAGGTGCTCAGGAGCCACTTGTGGCCGGTGGCTACAGTAGTGGACAGTACAGATAAAGATCGTTTCCAGCAACACGGAAGGGTGTGTGGGCGAGGGCTGCCTTGGAGGGGTCCACAGCTGGATGCTCCTGCCACTGGCTCTTCTTGCTTCGCACGTGAGCTGTTTCCACAGGGGACTCTTCAGAGAAGGCAGTTTTTCTGGGATCTATCAAGCACCAGATTGGAGCCCTGAATTTAAAAAAAATTAGTTTCACCATGACAGCTTCCTAAAATTCTGTGGCTAGTTTTGTGGCCCTTTTGGTATCATCTGAAAGTAGCTTTTAACATTTGAAGATCAATTTGAGCTTTCTCAGGTGTGGCTGTTTTTTTCCCTCTTCGAACCACATGAGGATACTTAACTTTTCTTGGCTTGACTTGTCCCAAGGGGGCCTGTTTCTTTGCTATATGGACCTTACACTTTCCCAGTAACTTCTTTCCTGAGCCTCATACCCTAAGATAATTATATTTGTTGCACATATATTTTCCATAGGACTTGCCTGGACTGTTGTCACAGTGGTTCTTAATCGGGGGTGCCCATCACTTTCACCTGAAGTACTTTCAAAGAATATAGGTACCTTTTCCCCACCCCTGGAGTTCTAGAATCTGTTGGTGTGGAGTAGGGCTTGGACATGTGTATTTTTTTAAGCTCCATAAATTATTTTGTATACATCTTAAGTTGTAAACCACTACATTTTTAGAGACCCTCCTGTCTTTGTTAGAAATCTATGTTTGGGTGATATAGTGGGCCAGTCCCTTGACGCGTAACCGTACTAGGGGAGTAAATAAATGCACGCAAGAATTTCTCTTGCTATCTGGAGTTCCGGCAAGATGATTTGCTTTTTCTCCAAGTTCTCTTGCAGGATATACAAATAACAGTTCCCTGCTAGTGTAGCTCCCTTTGATAATCCCCATTTAGATTTCTGATAGGCCTGTCAGATTTAACTTGTCTGAAACAAAATCCTGAATTCCCTGCCTAAAATCAATCTTTTCTGACTCAGGAGATCACTCATTTTGTCCAGCCAAAAACTTATGTATTTTTCTTGATTTCTGCCTTGCCCTCAACCTCCATATCTAATCTACCAGTTGTTCCTATCAGTTCTGTTTCTAAAATTTATCTCAAATCTGAATGCTTTCTCTCCATCTTCACTGCCCTACTCCAGGCTACCACATTTTAAAAAGCTGTTTATTGTTGAAAAAAAATCAGGCCTATAACAAAAGTAAAGAGGATCGTCTAATGATTCCCTCTGTATCTGTCACCGGCTTCAACAGTTATCAGTTTGTGGCCGGTCTTGTTTCATTTATTATCCCTTCCATTGGGATCATTTTGAACAAATCATACTGTCAGTATCTCAATCTGTATCTCTAAAAGGCAACATATGACTCATTTTTAAATGTCGATCAGATCATATTGTGCCCCTACTCATAATTCTTCACTGACTTCCGTTTTACACTTAAAATGAAATGCACACTCCTTACCACAACCTCTGTGTCTGGCCTTTGCTCTTCTTTCCAACCTCTTTACACACCTCTTCCCCTTTGCTTAGTACTCTCTAACCATTCTGACATTTTTCTGTTCTTTGGACTCACCAGTGTGTTTTTTCAGTTTGAGCCCTTTGTACACACTGTCCCTTCTTCCTGCCGAGCTCTTTTCTGGCTCTTCACAGGGCCCATTCCATCTCATCCTTCACTCCTTGGCTCACATGCCACTTTGTCAGAGAGATTTTCCCCTGATTACCATATAATTAGCCCCCTCCCATGACTCTGTCCGTATCCCCCTATTTTCTATCTTCATTGCATTTATGGAATTGGAACGTGTGTTGTTTGTTTGCTTATTGTCCATTTTCTGATTTTCACTATTAGAATGGGCAGGACCTTGTCTGTCTTATATCCTTTAACGCTTAAAACAGTACCTGGCTTATAAGAAGTACTCAGTAGGGGCGCCCGGTGGCTCAGTCAGAAGAGCATGCCACTCTTAATCTTGGGGTCATGAGTTCAAGACCCAGGTTGGGTGTAGAGATTACTAAAGAAAATAAATCAACTTTAAAAAAATTTTAAAAAAATAAGTTCCATAAATATTTGTTGAATATGAACATGTTGTCTAGGGGACTGGCACTGACTACACTGGAGGGTTCATGTTGGGGGGATTCAGTAAAGCTAATTAGAATGGGTTATTATATACTTTGAAATAGATATTTAAAGTCTTTTGCTTTCCTTATTATTGCAATATATCCTGTTTATTTCAGGCTGCCTTTGATATTGGTTGGGAACAAATCTGATCTGGTGGAATATAGTAGTATGGAGACCATCCTTCCCATTATGAACCAGTACACAGAAATAGAAACCTGTGTGGAGGTATGCCTTACCATTTGATTTAGAAATTTGCTGCTGGTGCATTCTCATTAAACTGTGGTTTGAAATAGGATGTGAGAAGGTGTGGGATGGAATAAATTTCCCGCTATTTGTGAAGTCATGTAAACCAAATACAACAGAGAACTTGGAATTGGCCTCTGAGTTCTTTGTAGACATTAATATTATGATTTCAACAAAGAAAAAAGTATTTTTCAGTTTCTTCAAGCAATCTTATTAATACCTTACACTGATAGTTTAAAAATTGTTTTTGGCTCCCGTAATTGCTTTTAGAATATAAAATTTTAAACTTTTTTTTCAGTGTTCAGCAAAAAACCTGAAGAACATATCAGAGCTCTTTTATTATGCACAGAAAGCTGTTCTTCATCCTACAGGGCCGCTATACTGTCCAGAAGAGAAAGAGGTAACCACCTACCCCCCAGGCTGTGTTAGTAGGAGCTGGAATGTGTGGGTAGTAACTTTAGTAGTGATTTTTGGTGCTCTTAAGTACTGTTCTAAACTGCTGAAATTTAAATTTATTGTCTATTAAACAGTCACATTTTCTAGATACTTCAAAGACATTCATGTTAAATACTGTGAATAGTATTCCAGGTCAAATAGTGTTTCAGGAAATGCCATCAAAACAAACAGAAGAATTGGCAACAATAACAGCAAAGTCTGAAGACTTACCTAATACTCTACTTACTTTGCTAGTATAAAGTTCTCACACTTAGGGGCGCCTGGGTGGCACAGCGGTTAGGTGTCTGCCTTTGGCTCAGGGCGTGATCCCGGCGTTATGGGATCGAGCCCCACATCAGGCTCCTCTGCTGTGAGCCTGCTTCTTCCTCTCCCACTCCCCCTGCTTGTGTTCCCTCTCTCGCCGGCTGTCTCTGTCTCTGTCAAATAAATAAATAAAATCTTTAAAAAAAATAAAAATTAAAAAAAAAGTTCTCACACTTAAAAACACACACAAATGAAAACCTTGTGTAATGATTTGACATGGGTACAGCATGTAACACAATTTGAATATTCCTTTTTGTTTCATAGCTAAGAAACACAGTAATATCTAAAATTTAACAATATTTGCTATAGCCTTTTTACTTTTTAAAAAAAATTTATGTATTTGTTTTTTAATTCCAGTATAATTAATGTACAGTTATGTATTAGTTTCAGGTGTACAATATAGTGATTTAGCAGTTCTGTACGTTACTCAGTGCTCATCATAATAAATGTACCCTTGGGGCACCTGAGTGGCTCGGTCGGTTAAACATCTGCCTTCGGCTCGGGTCATGATTCCAGGGTCTTGGGATCTAGCCCCATGTTGGGCTCCCTGTTCAGCAGGGAGCCTGCTTCTCCCTCTCCCTCTGCCATTTCCCCTACTTGTCCTCTCTGGCTCTATCTCTCTGTCAAATAAATAAATAAAATATTTAAAATTAAATGAATGAATGAATGAATGAACCCTTAATACCCTTCACCTATTTGCCATAGACTTTTTTTTTTAAGAGTTCTTTGTTTATGTGCACACGAGCTGGGGGAAAGGCAGAGGGAGAGGGAGAGAGAAAGAATCTTCAAGCTGACTCCACGCTGAGCACAGAACCTGATGTGAGGCTTGATCCCAGAACCCTGAGATCACGACATGAGCCGAAACCAAGAGTCGGCCACTTGACTGACTGAGCCACCCAGACGCCCCTGCCATAGACTTGCATGGATATACCACATTTTGTTTCTTTATCCATTCATCTGTTGATTGACATTTGTGTTGTTTCCATTTTTTGATTATTGTGAGTAGAGTTGCTATTAACATTCATCCGAAAGTTGAATACCTGTTTTCATTTCTTTTGAGTGTATATTGAGGAGTGAATTGCTAGGTCACATGGTAGTTCTGTTAAACTATTGAGGAATCACCACACTGAATGGGCAATTTCTCCACATCTTTGCCATGCCAGTACTTGCTATTTTCCTTTTTGTGTGTTTGTGTCTGCACTTTATTATAGCCGTCCTAGTCGTGGTGGTGGTTTTGATTTGCATTTCCCTGATACCTAATGATGTTAAACGTCCTTTCATGTGCTTATTGGCCATTTGTATATGGAGAAATGTTTATTTAAGTCTTTGCCCATGTCTTGGGTTGCCTTCTTATTGTTGAGTTTTTAAGAAATAAAAAGTTGCAGATTTTTTCCAAGAAAAGTTTAGTATCAGTGAGTGGCTGGCAGACTTTGACCTATGGGCCAAATTGGCCTACCACCTGTTTTTGTACAGCCTGTGAGCTAAGAATTTATATATTACATGTTTTTCAATGATTGAAAAAAAATCTGAAGAAATAACATTTTGTTATATGGGAAAATTACATGACTTTCAAATTTCATCATTCATAAATAACATTTTACTGCAACACAGCCACACTCGTTCCTTTATGTTTGTCTGTGACTGCTTTTGTGCTGCAAAGGCACGAGTAGCTGCAACAGAGCCCGTGCACAGTGCCCTCCCTTCTCCTTGCTGCCCGGTGCACTGCTGATTGCGTGACCCAGTTATGACTTGACAGTGTGAGTACCACGTGTGCCCCGGTACCTGAGCATCTTACTGTTTTATTAATCAGTGCATTACCTCGCATGCCAGAGCAAAAGAAATTATATGGCAAAGCAGATAGATTTTCCGAGCCCAGACTCCAGGTCTAGCATTGTTTTTTTAGGGACTTTGATGCAAATGCAAAGGAAATTTCCATGTTTTGTAATCCATTTGACTGTGCACTTGAGCTTCCACCTCACCTTCAGTTGGAACTGATTAATCTGTAGTGTAATGATGCACAAACAGGAAAATATCAAGAAAAGAATCTCCTATAATTGTATAAATACCTTCCAAGCAGTTAACATGCTCAGTTAAAATGCTCTGTTTCTGGATATGTGTCAGTATTGGCCATATGTATCTAATAGAGAACACTAACTGAACCCTAATGAAACAAAATGGTATTCCTCCAAAAAGAGTTCTAGTTTTCTTATTAGTAGACTTGCATAGCAAATTTATGCTCCGTTATTATTACATTTTGAATCCTGTCAATAAAAACTTTATGGAAATTTGATTCTGTCTTGCTGTATAATGTATAAATACCTATATGATATTCCTGATTTTGCCTATTGGCCTCCAAAACCTAAAATATTTGCTATGTGGTGCTTCACAGAAAAAGTGCTGCTGACCCCTGGTATAAGTAATTAATCTGAGTTATCCCTTAATCTGACCCTGATTTACTCTTCCATAATCCTGGTTTACTGTTCCGGAATTGGAGGTTTACTGTTCCTAATTTGCCTCACGATAGTCACTAGGCACACTTGTTAAAAACGACAATTCCATTCTGATTCAGCCAGGTACATTATTTTATGATCAAGGAAATTTGGGAAAGTCTCATACTATAGGGATTTACCTGAGGCCTTGGCCTGGTTGTACATTAAGTGCCCTCTGTTACTTTGTTCTCAGTGCTTTAATTGCTACTTTTTTCCTAGGCCTATTATTAGTTCTGCTAATCTGCTTATCGCCCCTGCCCCTCCCCCAGTCCCAGAGACTCAAACTTCTACCACCATCTGTTACTTGTTTCTCACAGGGACCTGCCTGAGATAAAGTGTGTAACTTTTAGAAACTAAACCTTGTTTTAGACAAGTATAAGCTTTGAGTCTAAGCTTAGACCAGCACCGTTTATGTAGACAACAATAATAAACTTTTTTTTTCCCCCCTAAGTAAACTGCCCCCAACATGGGACCGGAAATCATGACCCTGAGATCAAGAGCTGCACCCTCTACCAGCTGAGCCAGCCAGGCGCCCCAAGAAGAAACTTTCAACACAGGGGGCGCCTGGGTGGCTCCGTGGGTTGAGCCTCCTGCTCTTGATTTCAGCTCAGGGTAGTGAGATTCAGCACAGAGCCTCCTTAAGATGCTCTCTCTTCCTCTGCCCCTCCGCCCCATTTCATGGGTGCACGCGTGCGCACATGCTCTCTTTCTTTCCCTCTCTCTCAAACATAAATAAATAAATAAATGTAAAAAAAAAACAAACTTTTAACACAGATTTGAGGTGGAATCACCAAAAAAATAATATTCAAGATTAAAGCCTGATGATTAATTTAAGATTAATTCTGGTGATGATGGGCTCTCTATGGCCCATGGAGTCCTCTGCTTACCTAATAATGAAAAAGATGTGACTTGTATAATAATGTTTATTGTGAGGGTTTCAGTTACTCATATGCAAAATGAATTTTTTTGTTACTGTAAAAATTTTTTACAGCTTTATTGAAATATAATTCTTAATACCTTTCAAACATAGTCATATTTTGGTGTTATATTTTAAGGTAGTTACTATTTAAATACTGTATTGAGCCAATAGCTTATACCACTTAGCTTCTTTTTTTTTTTTTTTTAAGATTTTTATTTATTTATTTGTCAGCGAGCACAAGCAGGGGAGCAGCAGGCAGAGGGAGAAGCAGGCTCCCTGCTAAGCAAGGAACCTGATGTGGGACTCTGGGATCATGATCTGAGCTGAAAGCAGATACTTAAGGGACTGAGCCACCCAGGCGCCCTAGACCACTTCAGCTTGTGATACATTTCAAGCTTTAGTGAAAAATGCATCATTTTATTTTTCTTCAAATTACCTTTTTTAATTTTATTTTTTTTAAAAGATTTTATTTATTTATTTGAGAGAGAGAGACAGCCAGCGAGAGAGGGAACACAAACAGGGGGAGTGGGAGAGGAAGAAGCAGGCTCCTAGCGGAGGAGTCTGATGTGGGGCTCGATACCAGAATGCTGGGATCACGCCCTGAGCTGAAGGCAGACGCTTAACGACTGCGCCACCTAGGCGCCCCCAAATTACCTTTTTTTAATGTAGCTTTTTATGATGTGAGGAAAAACCACTTGTACAAAATAAAATTATTTTTAGATTCTATTTTTTACATCATTCTAGCTATTTCTACTTTTTGAAACATTTAGGTTATTATATGACAGGTTTTTAAAAGGTGAGTAAATAAAGTATAACAATGTCATCTTTATTAATTTTGGATATCTAATATTAGGATCACATTTGTAGAAGTTATATCTTACATTCTTTAAGTAAAAAATCACCCATAATTGTAGACTTTTTAGCTTATGGCCCACTTAATACTCTTTTTTTTTTTTTTAAGATTTTATTTATTTGACAGAGAGAACAAGCAGGGGGAGCAGGAGAGGGAGAGGGAAAAGCAGGCTCCCCACTGAGCAGGGAGCCCGCCCGCCCGTGGGGCTCAATCCCAGGACCCTGGGGTCATGACCTGAGCTGAAGGCAGACGCTTAACGACTGAGCCAGCCAGGCACCCCTCAGAATTATTCTTAACGTTACTTATGAAAGTCATATTTTGAAATCCCAACTGTCTTAATTAACAGAATTGTTTCTTTTTTCAATGATGTATAGATGAAACCAGCCTGTATAAAAGCCCTCACCCGTATTTTTAAAATATCTGATCAAGATAATGATGGCACTCTCAATGATGCTGAACTCAACTTCTTTCAGGTAGCCCTCTTCTTCAGGCATTTCTGTATCTTGGGGGGGGGTTTGTTGGGAAAAGTTATAAAAATATTATTAGCTTAAACCATGTTATGTTGATAAGCATGTCTCTTTCATGTAAAATTGTCTTTCCCATCAAGCTATTTAAGTCTTCAGCTGGGGTTTAAAACTCTCCTAGCATAGGAATTAAGGGGACTCTTTGACCATGTTGTTTCATGGTACATAGTGGGTATATTAAAGATGACTTGAAGTTTGAACTCTGAATTATTTTTTCTTTCTTGGTTTTGTATAACATGGGTAAACAAGGAGCTGTGTGTTTTAGAAATGCTATGGAGAGAGTAGGGAAAGTTTCTTTCCTTCTACATATGACATGTTTTAAACAAATAATGCAAAGCGGAGATGATCCTATTCTAACTTAGGATTTGGGTTTTTTTTTTCGTTACAGCTGATTTAATGTTTTGTAGACTGATGTTTTATATTTTTTGTGGTTTTAATGCTGTTTTGTTTTTAAATTTATTTTCATGTTTTTTGCTAGAGAATTTGTTTCAATACTCCATTAGCTCCCCAAGCTCTGGAAGATGTCAAGAATGTAGTCCGGAAACATATAAGTGATGGTGTGGCTGACAGTGGATTGACATTGAAAGGTGAGTGAATGGTGTTTCCCCCACTTTTAAACTTCATGTTTTCAATCTTTGACAGAAGGTGAAGGTCTTAATAGCATTATATATACTTTAAGGAAATGTTGGTATTTAGTAACAGGCCTAAGATCTAACTTGGCTATTAAGAGTTACAAGAGACAGGCCACTGATGGAGATAATTATCCTTATTGTCAGCATAAATTAGAAGTGGGGAAATCGCTCGGATCTTAGGAAGGCAGAGGTCCGTCTGAGGGGCAGAGATTTCTGGGACAAATAAATTTATCTTAAAATTCTTAACTACTTAAAAGCATCCTTTAAATATAAATTATTTTCAGGGTAGACATTTTGTCTACCAGTCACATTTACCAAGTACAAAATGTTCCTTGTAGAATATATTATAGAGCCACAGTGAAATAAGAGATGAACTTGAAAACCACTGTTTTCCATTATAGAAATAAGTTCAAAAATCTATAAAACGACTTCATTTATTTTTATCACGTAACTTTGTGAATGTCAGTGTATTCCTTGGGATGCATTTTTGGCCCTTTTAGCCGTAGCCATCTCTTGCTGACCTGGGTGTATGTGTCTATGTGCAATGACTCTGAAGTCAGCTCTGTTTCATTGGCAGATTTATGATTTGGCTTCCAGTATGCAAAGCTGTATGTGTCTGTTCACAGTTCTAGCTCTTGCCATTATGTGTTACATGCTTTTCTCGCTTGTGACTTGGTACCCTTACTCACATCACCTGTACTTACTGATTTATTTTATTTCAGGTTTTCTTTTTTTACACACACTTTTTATCCAGAGAGGGAGACACGAAACTACTTGGACTGTGCTCCGACGATTTGGTTATGATGACGATCTGGATTTGACACCCGAGTATTTATTCCCCTTGTATGTACCTTTGGCTTTCTAATTGATTTTGCTTGCCAAGTATTTTTAAGTTTTATTTAGCACACAGTTTAGATAGGTTTTGAGCTACTCAGAACTAATTTAGATTTATAGAGAGGTTTATAGCAGGGTTTGTCAGCCTTGGCACCGTTGACGTTTTAGAACAGACGATTCTCTGTTGTAGAGTCTGTCCCGTGTATAATAGGATGTTTAGCACATCCTTAGTTGCCAGTAACACCTCCTCCCCCAGCTGTGACAACTGAACACGTCCAGTGTCTCTAGAAATTGCCAAATGTTCCTTCAGGAGCGAAATCATCCCCGGTTGAGAGCCCCTGATTTATAGCATGGCATAAATTTTTCCTCTTCTTCTTATGAGGAGTAAGAGTATCTTTTTTTATTCATCTTACTGAGGAAGGAGATAACAGATGCTGGCCAAACTTGCATTTGGAATCAAGACGTCAGAGTATATTGGTTTACTTTCCTCTCCTTCTCCTCTGTGAGTTTTATGGCCACTTCTTAGCTCACGATGAAATAAGTTAATTTTTCCTGAATAGCCTGTTTAGGAATTTTGTGGTTCTGTTTGTGGTTGTTATCCTGTGATAATGCTCTGTGTAAGTTGTGTTTGTTTAAAATGGACCCACTGTCGCCCGAAACAGGAGACTGCCTTGCTGTGTGCTGTCTCTCCTGTACTCCCAGGACATAGGCTTTTCAGGGAAGTAACGTCCCAAGATCTGGCCTTTTGGGTCTTCAGCCTTTCTTCTTTCCTTTTTCTTTGGCACGCTGTCTTCATATTGTCCCTTTTTATTTTATCATAGCACCCCTAGCTATCTATGTAAGGGTTTATAAAGACTCTTGTTTTTTTCATTTATCATCATGGAGAAAGCAGAGTTCTTTCAGGCTGGATTCCTGGTCCATTAATCAGGTCTAAGTTGAAACTTCTCCTGTCAAAGTTACTAAATCTTGGCTCGAGTAATTTCCCAGATTTTTCAGTAAAAAACATATCGAATGAATAAATTTGTCCCAGGACCTTTTGTTAAATTTTCTTTTCTGGGCCATTAACATGGGTAGGTAAATTCTACAGGAAGTTGCTTATTACTTTCTTAAGCATGACAGTAAGAAAACTCCATTGCTTAGGCTTTGTGGCTCACGCTAATATCTCTCAGTTTCTGTCTGCCTTTCCTTTTCTGTAGAATAGCCTTGTAGAGCTACCACTTGAATCTTTCCAGCCTTCTTATTAAACTGTCTCCTTCTGTCCTTCATACTGCTACTAGATTAGTAGGTATATAAATACAGATTTGCCCATGTCACTTCCCTTAGAGCCAGGATAAAGCTCAGGCTTCTTAACCTGTTATACAAGGTCATTCATGATCTGCTCTGCTCATGCTTCACTCCCTGCCTTCATTCTAGAAGTAAATACTACTATTAAACTATTTTTAGTCTACCAATCATCTATTGTTTCGGGCTTCAGGCTTTTGCCCAGGGATTCTCACTTTTCCCCTCTTTCTCCCCCAATCTAATTATTGCCTCTTATCCTTCAAGTCTCCAAGTCAGGTGATAGTGTCTGTCAGCAGGACTGACACCTTCCCACCCCCACGCCAGAGATGTCCCCTTTCGTGTGGGCCCCCGTAGCATCCTTGGCTTACCCATATCCCCCACTTGCCTCATTCTGTTGTGATAGTTAGGTTGTCTGTTTGCGGTCCATCTCCTATTTGAATGTGGTTCCCTAGAGGTAGGGCCTGTCTTGTTTTTGTGTACCTAGTGCTTAGCTCAGTGTGTTTGAACTGAACTTAGGATGGGTCAAAGGTCAAATCAGGGAGAAATAACTTCTTCACATCATTTTCAGCTCATTACAACGTTGACATAAGCCATAATTACAGCTTACAGTTTGTTTATAAGGAGAACAGACCCCTTACGGTGTAATTGGTGTTACTTGTAAAATTTTTATTTCAACCTGCCATTCAGAAATGTAAGAAAACTTTATATGTCAGCTCAGAATGAATGTTATTACAGCTTTTCTGAGGATTGCCATGACTTTCCCTAGGAAGGTCTATATGGCTTCAGCAAAGGTATTTTATAAGTGGTGTCATCCTACAAAAAAAGACTTGTTGCAATTTTATATTCATTTCTTAAATTATTTTAATATTTGGTTAATGATCTATTTTACTCTTAAATTTTTTTTTTGTCAATAGGCTAAAAATACCTCCTGATTGCACTACTGAATTAAATCATCATGCATATTTGTTTCTCCAGAGCACCTTTGACAAGCATGATTTGGTAAGCTTTTAGCTGCAGTTTTCCATGATTGTAATAAAATATTTTTCTGTAAATGATGTAACTCTGTTCCCTCAGCTAGGGGATGCTCATGTCACATAGCCAAAAATTGCTCAAAACTTCTTAAGTTAGACTAGCAAAAATTCTGTTTATTTACTTTCATTATTTTCTCAAGATGAAAAATTCTGGTTTCTGACAGCTTCGTATATAGATTTTCTCTCATATACATGCGAGAAATTTTCTTGAGAAAATGTAAAATTTCATTTGTTTGTAGAAGCATAGCTTTTCTAGACTGGGGGCTCTGTGCTTGGAAATTATTCTCTTAGCTATCTAAACATTTTGTGTACTTCTTTGTGTGTCCTCAGGATAGAGACTGTGCTTTGTCACCTGATGAGCTTAAAGATTTATTTAAAGTTTTCCCTTACATACCGTGGGGGCCAGATGTGAATAACACGGTTTGTACAAATGAAAGAGGCTGGATAACTTACCAGGGATTTCTTTCCCAGTGGACGTGAGTACAGAGCTCACCTGTTTCCTTTACAGTTACAGCCAGTTTAAAATTACGACATGTCGGGGCGCCTGCGTGGTGCAGTCGTTAAGCGTCTGCCTTCGGCTCAGGGCGTGATCACAGCGTTCTGGGATCGAGCCCCACATCAGGCTCCTCCGCTGGGTTCTCTCTCTCGCTGGCTGTCTCTCTATGTCAAATTAATAAATAAAGTCTTTAAAAAAAATTACGACATGTCACATTAATCATTTTGTAAGTTGGTCAGGTCTTAATAAAATGCTTCAATCGTAACTGCCTGTGAGCAGGATTTATAGTGCTGCTGCTGTGTCTAAGATGAACTTTAGATGTTCTGTCAATTTCTCAGGAGGGTCGTGTTTGCTTTCGGATGATGTACAGGGAAACAGTCATAAGTCTTACATCAAAACCGAACTAGATTCTAATACTTTTTTGATTAAGGGAATTGGAAACCTCATTGCTATTACACAATTCTTAACACTTCCAGAATATGGGGAGAGCATACTTGACACTGAAGACTTATTTGAGGGTTTTTTTTTTCTTGTTGTTTGTTTTTAATGCACTTCTTAGTGCGAGTTTTTCTACAATCTTCCTACAGCGTAGTTGACATTGTATCCAGGACGCTAAAGACCTCCTCTGATCACACATGATGACATTATTACTTTAGCCTTAGTGAGGCTAACTTTCTCAACACCAGGACCTCGTCTTTTTTCACATCACAAGAAGGGTTAACTAATTTCAAGTGCCTTCCAGTTATTTTTGCACCTTTTGCAAACCTTTTCAGATTTAATTATCAAGTCCTCATCCAGCCGGTATTTGCAGTACGCTGTATGGCTTGGGAAGCAGCTAGTATAAAATATCCTTAGATTTTGCCAGCATCTCACTGCTCATCTATGTGTAGGTATAGGAATCCCACTCTCCCCTGCCAGCCTTGCATCCCCTCCCTCTCTTCTCTTCCTGAAGAATGGCGGTGTAGGGAAAACCATGGTTGGGCACATGGGAAATTAAAGAAGCCTGACAGAAATTATCTGGGTCTGGTGGTAGGATTATTTGAGCTGTTGGGATCTTTTTTTTCCCCTATAAGTGTTAATTTAGGAACTTTTCCTGTTTCTACCTCCTCCCTTTCTTAGGCTCACGACCTACTTAGACGTCCAGCGATGCCTGGAGTATTTGGGCTATCTAGGCTATTCTATATTGACTGAGCAAGAGTCTCAAGCTTCAGCCATTACAGGTAAGTACCTGGATAGTACTCAGTTCATGCTAAGAAACATTTTTTAATATTCTGGGTTCATGGGTGAAAAGAGTGAAAATAAACTCCTCTTCATTAGTCTTCCACGTCTATACTCGGTTTGTTCTCCTGGCCATTTGGTAATTTCTTTTGAAGTCAGAGGCTTGATTTTACTGTTTATCAAAAAAGAAAGAGTAGGGGCACCTGGGCGGCTCAGTCAGTTAAGCATCCGCCTTCGGCTTGGGTCACGATCCTGGAGTCTCGGGATTGAGCCCCACATCGGGCTCCCTGCTCAGTGGGGAGGTCAGCTCCTTCCACTGTCCCTCACCCCTCTCTCTCTCTCTCTCTCTCACAAGTAAATAAATAAAATCTTAAAAAAAAAAAAACAAACCTTAAAAAAAAAAAAAAGAGTAGAGGTTTACTGCTTACCCCTGAGGACACTCCACTGATGAACATCAGGGTGGGCTATGGGCATTAAATGTATTGTAATGTGCCAGTTTATCTTTTCATTTTCTTTAGACATCAAAAACAATATCTATTAATACATAATTCTGATACTGAATTAATTGTGTACCTCTTGGTTTTGTGACCATTTTCTACATTAGGAAATCTTTCCCAGACTTTATAATTCTTGCTAAGTAGTATGCTCCACTTAAAGAATACCATAGGTATGGAAATAACAAATTAGAGAACGGATTGTTTCAATATTTTTTTATATCCTAATTGGTGGGGGGAAATGCCATATCTTACAGGAAGTCCAGGCACAAGAAGACGACCATTTTTTTTTTAAGATATTATTTGAGAGAGAGCAAGAGAGAGAGAGCACAAGCAGGGGGGAGTGGGAGAGGGAGAAGCAG
Organism: Ailuropoda melanoleuca; assembly: GCF_002007445.2. Taxonomy (NCBI): domain Eukaryota; kingdom Metazoa; phylum Chordata; class Mammalia; order Carnivora; family Ursidae; genus Ailuropoda; species Ailuropoda melanoleuca. The sequence continues at coordinate 6,803,660 of NC_048230.1, forward strand.
ACTCCCCGCTGACCAAGGAGCCCGATGTGGGGCTCAATCCCAGGACCCTGGGATCATGACCTGAGCCAGAGGCAGACGCTTAACCAGCTGGGCCACCCAGGCGCTCCGAAGACAACCAATCTTAAAGTGACAGAGCAAGTACCCTTTAAAGTAGTTAACCAGTTAGACAGTATTTAATTCAGTACCAAAGAGCAAGGAATGATTTGCTAGCTAGCATGAGGTTGTCTCAACAAAATATTGTGGACCTCTTGCTATATCAGTAAGTATAGTTTTATATATCTTTAATGTTAAATAGTGTGTCATGGTACGGATGTTGTGTGACTTATTGAACTTTCCCATGATTGTTGTATGTTTTTTATCATTTTCAGTTTTTGGCTACTATAAAAGCTCTGGTGAGCTTTGTTGTAGTTGAATTTTAGGGTACAGCTTAAGGAGGTCTCTTTACCTCTGGTAGAGAGGTGCCATTGCTCTGCTGTTGGAGTGTTGTTTCCTGGCCTGCCTCTTTTACAGATCAACATTTGAAAGCCAGTTAACCCCAGAGTGCATATCTCTTTCCCATTTATAAATTCAAGAGTGTGCAGATTGGAGATAGCATCTTTTAATTTGTAATTTGTTGTGACAGTTATTTATCACAGGAGAAAATAGAGGATATAATGTTGGCTATATTCATTGTAATTTTCATTCACTGTTAGGATATAGTTTTCCTTATGAAAATGTGCTACTTATTTTATGATGAAATAAATGTCATTTGGTTACCAGAAGTTCACTTTACAGCCAGGTTTCAGAAATGCATCTTTTCCACCCAGTGAAGCCCTTTGGTATATTTAGTGCTTGGTTTCACATACAGCATGGCTGTTGCACAGCGTGTCTGTTTATTAATCATATACTTCATAAAAATGAGAAATCACAGTACCCTATTTTGCAGAAGATGAAATGGAGGCTCAGTGAGTCTAAATGATACATAATTAGTTTTTTTCTTCTTCTTAGTAACAAGAGATAAAAAGATAGACCTTCAGAAAAAACAGACTCAAAGAAATGTGTTCAGATGTAATGTAATTGGGATGGAAAACTGTGGGAAAAGTGGAGTTCTCCAGGCTCTTCTTGGAAGAAACTTAATGGTGAGAATTCTCGGATAATAGAGCTTTATTCAACAAATTTTTATAGTCACGAGTTTACGTGATTTTTTTCATAGCCATTAACTTTTTTAGATGATTACTAGAGCTCAGTGGCCTGTGTATATAAGTAAAGTACCATCTAAGGGTAACAATGGTCCTGTTGAACTACCTTTATCTTCGTTTCATTGTTGTTAGCTGCCGTTTGTCTTTTTTTTTCCTCAGCGGTATTGAGGTGGGGGTTAAACGAATACATGTGAAAGTGCCTGACACGGTGCTTGGCATGAAGTAAGTGTACAGTAAATGTTTCAGCCTGAACGCTGTATCTGGTTCTGGCTCCCGCCCTGAGTAAGGAGAGGGATGTTTCCGGATGGGCCTCACGTCAGACCGAATTATAGTATAAGGAAAATTGCTAGCAGGTAGCTCTGTAGCACATTTGCAGTCATGCAGTTTCCTTCCTTTTCAGCTGCGCCTTTTACTTTATGCAGAACAAATGCATCTTTTGTCTTAGACCTTAAGAACTAAGAAACATAAAATCAATGTCCCCTTTGTACTCATATATAATACATAGTGTACGGAAGAATGCCCTTTTATTTATAACACACCCACACACGCATGCAGAGTGTATGTTAATGAAAACTAGGTACTGTAATTTCTTACTGTAAATATTGAGACTTTTGGTTGTTTTCAGAGGCAGAAGAAAATTCGTGATGATCATAAATCCTACTATGCGATCAACACTGTTTATGTATATGGACAAGAGAAATACTTGTTGGTAAGAAATTCTCTGGCATATAAAGATTAGTAATTATTAGGTATATTTTTATATGACTCTTTGAAAACATAATTGGATTTACCATAATGGCTAGATGTGGAACTCGTGTGATTTTTTTTTTCTTTTACCTGGTTTATTCACTAGAATTAATTTTAATTCCCCTGATGTGTGTGGTGATCACATGGGTGTAGATATAAGTGAAAATCTATTTGTGTGCTTAATTGTATATTATACACAATAGAAAGTAGAAACAACAAAAAAAAATAACTTATCTTTCCTCTTTCTTCCACTTTTCTTTTAAAAAAATTTTTTTTCCTGGGGGCGCCTGGGTAGCGCAGTTGTTAAGCATCTGCCTTGGCTCAGGACGTGATCCCAGGGTCCTCTGCTAGGAGCCTGCTTCTTCCTCTCCCACTCCCCCTGCTTGTGTTCCTTCTCTGCTGGCTGTCTCTATCTCTGTCAAATAAATAAATAAAATCTTGAAAAAAATTTTTTTTCTTCTACTGTTGACTAGAAATTAATATGAAAGCACATTAATAATACAAGCACCGCATGTGCTTGGTAGTTTGTCTATATTCTGAATCGAGTTTTATCTATTTAGCAGACAGGAATGTAGTTACCAAATGTGTTAGTCTAAAAAAAAAAAATGGATGAAAGAAGTGTGTGACTGAAAAGACACTATGAAATACAGTAGAAAGAGATATATGTTCTTTTTGGATCCAGTCAGTTTGGTTCGAACCCTGATTCACCATCGATTAGCTGTGTGACCTCAGACAAGTGGCTTTTTCTCTCTGAGCCTAACTTTCTTATTAAGTTAGCTAATATGAGGAGCTCCTAACAAATAATAGGTACCAGAAAAAGTTCATTTCCTTTCTTTTTCCTTTTGGAAATAGTTTATTCTACCAGACAAATGATCACATTGAATTTCATACAGTTTTTCCTCTTTATGATAAAAGTTTTTTGTCAGTTTCTTATTAAACCTTGTTTATCTCCCATTCTTTTCCTGTAAGTATAGTTCTACTTAACTGGGTACTCAGTAAATAGAGCTGACTGTTAATTTTCCTGTGTTTATTCTTATACTGTTCTTAGTAAATTGGTATCTTTCATGCCTCTGCCTATCCATGCTGGGATGGTGTTTATTTGGGATATATGGAGTCACTTCTGATCTTGTACTTCCTTCTCTCAGCAGAGGTGCGCGATCTTCTATAACTCAGTAGTACTGAATTTTACTCTTGCTGGATCATTGTCATAAGGGGGCTATTTCTTCAGAGGTTGTATAATAAACATTAAAAAAGGGTGGGCAGTGAAGCAGAACAAAATGACCTTAGTGTAAAGAGTCTTTGTTTTGTTTTAATTTGGTGAGAGAAAAGCTGGTCTGGTAGAAAGAAAATAGACTTGAAATCATATTTGAGCTCAAATTTTGGTCTGATGACTTGCTGGATGTGTTACCTTAGGCAGTTGACTCTCTGTTTAGCTTGTCATCTTATCTTTGTAGAGAGTGTGCATAAAGGGCCTGCCTAGCACGTATCAGTCACTGAACGTTTACTACTGGAAAACCTTAATCACTGTTTTCAGTCCACAAAATCAGAAGCTACTTGTTTATCTCCACTTCCCTCCTCTAAAAATAGCCTGAAAAGTTATGCTTAACTAGTACTTTATTTGGAAGTCAAGCAATAATAACACATCATGACTTTAATTAAACATCAATATTATTATATTAATGTTTCTTATTATCTTCTTCTTTTTACAAGTTACACGATATCTCTGAATCAGAATTTCTGACTGAGGCTGAGATCATTTGTGATGTTGTGTGCCTGGTATATGACGTCAGTAACCCCAAATCCTTTGAATACTGTGCTAGGATTTTTAAGGTTTGTTGTTCTTTTGGTCTTTGTAACTGTTGGTTTGGTTTGTAACTTTATATGGAGTTAGATGAAATTGTATAATGTGATGTTTTCTAACCAGGGAGATGCAAGAAAATCACTTGCAGAGCTTTTAAAAAATACATTTGTGTCCCATCCCTAAAGGTTCCGGTTTCATTCTGAGGTGGTGGAGTCCGAGATATCTGTATTTTAAAAACATTTTTTTCCACATGTGACTCTGATGTGCATCCATAGTTAAGAACCTCTGTGCACATGGAGGGGTGCCTGACTTGGCTCAGTCAGCGGAGCACATGACTCTTAATCTTGGGGTTGTGAGTTCGAGCCCCACATTGGGTGTAGAAATTACTTAAAAATAAAATCTTAAAAAAAGAAAAAAAAAAGCAGTGCACATGGATTATATATTGCCAGTTTCACCAGTAATAATAATAAAACAAGGGGGAAAACCAGAGGCCTGAAAAGTCCTCAGTCACTTTGAGATCATCATCAAGATGCAATAGGAGTTAAAAACTGTAGGTACAAAGGAATTTATTCTAGCATTGTTTTTAATAAAAAAAACTAGAAATAATCCAGATGCCTAACAATAGGAGGATGGTTTACTAAATTAAGACAAAATAATACAGTGGAATATTAAGCAGCCATTAAAAATAATGGTTTTTGAATTCTGAAAGCATGGAAGATTCAGCATTATATTTTTAGATGACTATGTCCAGCATGACTGCACCTATAGAAATGTATATAAATGCATGTGCTTAAGGACTAATGATAGGAAAAATGAAAATAGTGAAAAAATAATAGAATCGTGATGCAAAAATTTAAAAAGTGAAGATAGTGTGCTCTAAGATAGAGGAATTTAGATGGGTTTCTCTTTGTTTCAAAATATGGTATCTTTTTAATAAAAAATACAATTTTTTCAAATTGTAGTGATTCTGAAGAGTTATTATAGGTTCGTATGGTGACCAGCATTAGAAAATGGGCCCTGGGGGCGCCTGGGTGGCACAGCGGTTAAGCGTCTGCCTTCGGCTCAGGGCGTGATCCCAGCATTATGGGTTCGAGCCCCACATCAGGCTCCTCTGCTATGAGCCTGCTTCTTCTTCTCCCACTCCCCTGCTTGTGTTCCCTCTCTCTCTGGCTGTCTCTATCTCTGTCAGATAAATAAATAAAATCTTTAAAAAAAAAAAATGGGCCCTGGTCTTATCAGACTGCCCTGGTCCAGTGCCAATCATTGCCTCTTAGTTTACTTTCTCTTTGAGGCTATGCTGTGCCTAGCCAGAGATAATTTTCAGTACACATTTAATTAAATGTAGTGATTTTTTACCTTGTCATCAGATTTTGATTTTAGTTTTTATTCCATAGCAACACTTCATGGACAGCAGAATACCTTGCTTAATCATAGCTGCAAAGTCAGACCTGCATGAAGTTAAACAAGACTATAGTATTTCACCTGCTGATTTCTGCAGGAAACACAAAATGCCTCCACCACAAGCCTTCACTTGCAATACTGCTGATGCACCCAGTAAAGATATCTTTGTTAAACTGACAACGATGGCCATGTACCCGTAAGTACTTGCTCTGCCATCATTTTCATGTTGCATGGTTCATAAGAATGTCGCATGCCATGATTAGCCATGAGGGCGGAACCTTTGTCACACAGAAGTTGTTCAGCAACAGAAAGAGACTTTGTAATGAGAAGGAACAAATCTGAGTAAACGCGAGTTTGGTTTGGGTGCCATAATAAAATTACACAAACCATGCTTCTGACAGGATTTGTATATTTTTAAGCAGACTGTCACTATCGTAATAGGATAGTACAATGAAACTCAGCCCCCGACCCAGCATTTAAAAAATAGTCAGATGGGGTTGGCATCATGTTGCTTTATGCTTTTAAGACATTTCCATATGAACAAAAAGTTCATTTTAATATTTTTCTGTTGATTCATTGACCTTGAGTATGTGGAGGATTCTAAAATATTTTATGAATTAATGTTTAAATTATAGATATGTTTGAGAATATAATGTCTTTTTTAAGTGCTGTAAAAAGTAATTGGAATTGGAATTCCTGCCATATAAATGTTTTACATTAAGTGTTATGAACCATGAATTTTATGTACATTTATTGTATATCTATACATGCATATGCATAAGCACATAACTGTGGACATTTTCATAGCTTACTAACTGCCTTAGAATTGCATGGTTCTTAATGGCATTCTCCTCAAGTACTGTGTGTGTATAATTCTGTTTTGTAACAAGATAGTTTTTCAGGCAGTGCGTTTCTCAGGACTTTAGCTTAATCTCTTTATTATTAATTTAGTCTCTAAATTATTTTTCTTCTAATAAAAACTGCAGTATAAAATAGAGTAATAATCAAACATGGCTGCGAACTGAAGTCTTTCAGAAAGGTGTTAATTTGTGCAGACTCTTCAAATCAAAGTTAACTTCACTGCTATTCTGTTAACTGATACTTAAAAAAAAAAAGGCTGCAAGCCTTTGAAATTCTATTTGTATTGGAAGACAAGTCGTTCCTGTTACTATAAGATAAACAGAACCTTATTTATGTCTTGCCTTTGCTTTAAAACTCTCACGTATGTTATCTACAGAGAGGACCATTACAGAGACAGACTCTGCCGAGACATGGGCAACACTGATAGGATAGAGAATTTGAGAAAAATCTGGGTCTTTCTAAAAACTGCTTTGTAAGTTGCTTTTTCTTTATGGCTTCTGTGGGATTTTGTTGACATTTTCTTATAGATGACCAGATCTCCTTTCTTGCCGTAATTAACATTTAGTAATTATGCAGAAACGCACTGCTTGGTCAGGCTTATCGCCTAACTGTATATTACAGTGGTGTTTTTTTTTTTCTTTTTCCTTTTTTCTTTTTTACTATGTAAATGCGCTGTTTTAATCTTGTAGATAACTGTAACTGTGTTTTCAGGTCCTCATCTTTAAAACGTTCTGCAGTGTGTGTGTGTGTGTGTGTATGTGTGTATATGATAAATGTACATACAGGGACACTTGCTTATATGGTCAACCCCAAACGACTTCTCATGAAGCATCTCCCTGTTGCTAAGCATACTTTGCATCTCTCCTTTTTGGTGGGTGGAGCCTGCGTATGTTGAAGAGTCAGACTGAACTGGTAAAATAACAGATGGATCCCAGTATGACAGCTGGCAGCGGCTCGGTAGCATCGATATGTTCCTCATCGCAAGTCAGGTTTTTAAAAGGAATGTCTTGAGTCTATGAGAGTTTAAAAATTAATCCTCGTTTTTCTTCATGTTGGGAATTAGGCATTATTGGGATGCTGCTAATCTCCACAACCATGCCACCGTGCGATGTGGTCTCATCAGCTCTCACAAGCTAAGCCAAGTCAGATTGGGCCAGTCCTTTGACTGAGAAGCCTTTAAAAACAATGTTCAGGTGTTACAGGAAGTGCTGGCATTGATTCATCAGGTGGCGCTCTTCTGAGTGGGTTCTGCGCCAGCGCCTCTTCAAGGCGCTGTGCTGGCTTTGTATGTCTGAGTGGCTCTGACCACTGGGCAGTCCCTGGAGGCCCCCTACTTTGGTTGCTAGGACAGAGGTGAAATGGATTGCCCCATGTGCCTGTCCCAACTAGTATAACTCCACTCAACCAGAAAGGAGTCAGAAAGCCTCCCTAAATTTCATATCTAATACCAATTGGACCCATTGTTGATTTTTACATCCTTACCCAGAGTTTCATACTTAGCTGCTGTGTTTTAGTAGCAGATGAAGTCAACCCTGTATTTTGTTCAAGTGGAAATTTATGAAGCACTTTGATTTCCTTTGGGAGCCAAGGTGCTTGATGAATTAAAGACGATGTTGTTCATATCTCCTCAGGGTTGAATATACTCGTCTTTTGACCCTTATGTGTATTTGTCACTCTTCTCCTTCCTGGTTTTCAGGCATGTGTGTATGCTGAGGGAGGAGGAGGGAATGGTTATTTAAATGCTAGCAAACTTTGTCCTTTCGGTGGGTGCTATGGCTTAACTCAGTTTTTCTTTTGATTAATTTACATGAGGGTGCCATCTATTGCTGTGCATACTTATTCCACCAAACCTCATTCCATCCCCCCTCCAAAAAAGCCAAGAGTGTTAGCTGATTTTCCTTAGGCTTTCTCTAGGGAGGGAGGAGGGAGCTATTGCTATGTATTGTATTTTTGGTAAATGTGGAATTCTGCACAACTTTAGCATGCCCCACACTGTCCTTTTCCTTAGTGTTGCTTATGCCTAAATCTTTTTTTTTTTTAAGTTGGCACACCCTAACTTGTGCCGTATTTGTAAGTAAGAACTCAACTCCTGTCCTTCTGTGTGTTTTCGCAGCCATGCCCGGTTACGCTGTATGTGCACCTGCAACAGGTGTACATTTTGCATCTGTCAGAACTTCCTCAACTCAGACTTGCTGCAATCTGTAAAGAACAAAATCTTCACTGCAGTTCTTAACAGGTTCTTAACTTTATTTACTGGGTACCAGGCATTCTGTTAAAATACAAAAGAAAAAAAAGTGGATAACTATTTATTATACAGATACTCACTACAAAGACCATAAGCCAGCCGATGCCCAACTAACTTCCACTAAAATTCTCACCGTGGTGACGATGTTTTTAGGGGACTATAAAATAAGATTTTGGATTTCTTTTTTCATGAAGGAAGTTAAGTCATTCATATGATAGGATAATATGTGTAGGGAGATTAAAATCTTTTGGCTGAGAGTTGTAGAAATAGATTAGAACTTCTGTGGTAACGAAAAGACATATTGATCCCAAATGTTAAACTGGACTCACATTCAACTAATATAACTTAATTAAAACCATACTAATGCGAACGGTATATTGGGTTTGAACAATTTCTGTATTATAAGTACCTGGAATGTTTATTTGAAAGAGCATGGCTTCTGGAAATGAGAATAATAGCCAACTTTGAGGATTCAGAAGAATATGAGAAAGAACAAAAGATCGGTAGTACTAGTTTTTGAGGTCTTTATGATTGAGCCCAAAACATGAAGTATGCCTAGAAAGTAATATGCTTTTTAGAAAGGGAAGCAAAACAAACAAACAAACAAATTAATAGGATATTTACATTCCCTCAAAGCAAAGAACTTGGAAAGTTATATTCTTATTCTGGTCATGCTTCCATTGTTCAGATTTACATTTCGTGAACATTGAAGAGCCTATGTACTATTAATTTGTATCTACTGCAAATTTTGTGTCTAAAAACGAATGAGTGTTTTGAAATTGACATTCAGCTGTCATTGGGAGCTGGGCTTGATTAAGACAGATGATCCAGCTAAATAGATTTTGGTTGGAAATGGGTCCATTCTTTGTCTTACTGTTGGACTCTCACTGAAGGCTAAGCTCTGGCTGTAGGATAGTTTGTGTCCACCAGCAAAAATAGTAGATGTGGCTATGAAACAGTGAGACTATATTTAATGTGGGTCAGAAACTGATTTTGAAGGCATTCTAAAAAGAGTTGCGATGATGTTTTGAGCGCTAGCAGCTCTGGAATAAGAATGCAGCCATCTCAGGTGACTGCTTTGAAGGGACCGCCACACTAATTTGGTGGTAAAGTTCTGCCTCTGTCCTCTGAATGGCATCTTACAAAGTAGTAACACAGATTCTCTCATGACGACTGTCTGAGAAAGTGCAAGGCTAGTTCAAACCAAACAACATTCAGGAGCTCCGGTGTTGGAAATGGTAGGGTGGGAAGAGATTCCAGAACTTATCTGGCCTAACCTCCCATTAGAATGCCTTACTTCCTGTGGAGAGTACTGTTTATCTGCTGATGGCTTTCCTCATTGGAGAGGGTTTTTGCTTTTGCCTTTGCTCTTTATTTTTATTTTTTAACTAAAATGATTTCCCTATAACTTTCTCTCCTTTAGTTTTAGTTCTGCCCTTTAGAACAACATACGACTATTCTACTCCCTCCTCAACCTAGCAATCCTTCAGACATTTGAAGACGGCCATCATGTCTCCCCTAATTTTCTCTTCTCCAGGTAGAACATCCCCATTTCTTTCAGCCTTTTCTTAAATTAGATGGTTTAGTGACTTCATCAGTCGTGGTTGTCCTCGTCTGAAAGCCCTTTAGGTTTTCAGAGCTCCTCTTAAAAGAGGTACCACTGAGAATGGAGAGCAGTGCTCCAGGTGTGATGGGACGAGTTCCCGAACAGCGGGTAGTCCTGTTCCACAGTCAGGACGGCACCTGTCTGCTGCATGAAGTAACGTTTTTAGCAGCCCCATCCCACTGTTGTTGTATATGAATCTTGGGGTTCATATTTGAATCAGATTTTTTTTCATATGAGGTACTATTAAGGCAGTGTGTCCCCCCCCAGTTGTGTACTTGACATTTTTAGTTGACTCTTTGAATCTAAACACAGATACCTGTGTATCTCTATTAAATGTCATATTCTTCTTTTTGATCCATTTGTTCTAGCTCAGTCATTTCAAACATTATTTCTGTCATTTGTCCCATTATATATCTCTCTTGGCATTGTGTTATTTGCAAACTTGGTAGATATGTCTTCTTTATCGTTCAAGTTATTAGTAAAAAATAATGTTGAATACCAAGAGATTGGAGAGAGAGAGAGGGAGCCAAAGCCAGCAAGCCCTGAAGTATTCCCTCGGAGAACTCTTTTCCCAATGACACAGGTTTAAAATTCTTGGGGAAAGATTATTCTGTAAATTAGAAATATTTTATTATCCTGTCCGTGTTTTATCATATTATCTTACAAGAGATTTCATGGAGGGTTTTTTTGAAATCAATATGTAATTTCTAACACATTTCTCGGATCTACCAATGTAGTAATTTTATCTAAATAGGAAGTGACATCTATTTGGCGTCTTATTCTCGGTGAACCCACCTTGGCTCCTAATAATTGCTAATCAGATCCATCTGTTTTACTTATTCTGTAAGATCTTGAGTGTCCATACTTGCAGATTGATTCATTGTCTGCATCTTTAGTGACAATTTTATTCTCAGGTTGGTTTAGTCAGCTTCCAAATGGAAAAGGTTGGGTGTGTATTAATGGATGAGTTTGCTCATAGTAAAGTACTCTGTACAACGATCTTTGAAGGGAAATCAGTACATTTTGTCATATCTATTTATAAACTAGAACTGATTGAATGGTAATGTCAGCATACGTCCCCCGACATCTAGTAATCAAGAATGCAATGAATGAAAAAGATAAGGAGGGAAACAGATATACCTTTCAAAGAACTCCTTCCTGATTCCTCGTAGTGTTTCAAAATTTTATAGAAGTACAGTGGAAACAAGAGTTCTGTACTGAAGTTTCCCTAGTTTACAGAAGGATGTAGATAAGGTAGATGGGGGTGGAGCCCCAGAACTTAAGTACCTACAGGGTCTGGATGGGTAATGTCAACGCACGAAGGTGGCCAAGTATGAGAAGTGAGAGATGTAGGGACCATGCCAGGCCCTGTCTAAAAGAGGCAGGCACGACTCAGCTCTGGCCTTTTGTTGTTGTCCAGGCTGGCTGTTGCCAGGTCTTCTGATTCTAGCGGACGCTAGACATCAGGATTTTTATGTGAAATTTCCTGCTATTCACAAAATGGCAAGTAAATTTAAATCTTTAAAAGTACTGATCAGAACAAAACATGCTGACAGGCCACCAGCTTGCAACCTCAGGCTAAAGATATGGCCTAGCGTTGTGAAACTGCAGGCAAAAAAAAAAAAAAGAAAAAGAAAGAAATACATACACCCAAGGAGTGAAATGTCTCTTTCCCCTTCCCACCAACCAAATTCTACTTCCTTTTCCATGAAGAATCTGAAAAACTTGTGGGGTAATGGGGTCACCTCCTTTCTTTCCTATCTCTCAGGTTGTGGTAACCTTTGGTGGTTGGTCACTATTGGTTTGCCATGCTAGATATATCTTAATGTTATAAAGCAGAAAAAGGATTGATTAATCGGGTAAAAGTCATTTAGGTATTTTTCACTGTAATTCAGTAGGGAGGAGTCTCACTCAACGCTAAGCCTTTAAGTCTCTGGTTTTAGCAATCTGCCACGTCTCGTGTTTGATTTAGAAGTGTAAAAAAGTAGTTTTAAAATTTTTATTTAAGCAAAAAGTTTCATTAAATGTCTGCAAAGAAATTAATAGACGGGTATTGGTACATACATGTTGGTCTCAAATTTAATGCCTTGGTTTAGTGCACTTGTAAGCATGCTGGTTGTGGAAATAAATCACTTCCAGAGATAATACCTGTTTGAGGCCACATTCTCCCTTTACCTCCCTCTGCCCCTGTGATTTAGTCACTCAAATACTTAAGTACCTGCTTTAGATAGGATCCTGCTGTGAGCTGGGGCAGAATATGAAGATGAAGAAGATATGGACCTGCCTTTAAGTGCCTTTCTAAATACTATGTTATTAGGAAAATTTTCCTTAAACTTTGATTATGTTTTCAGTAACCTTAGTCCCTTAGGCTACAAAAGGAAGTGCTACAATCTGATCAAGAGAGGATTTAAGCCCAATAATTTATATATAGGCATATTAGGCACAATCCCACAGATTCATTTCTGAAATTACTGGTTTTTTCCCTAGCTATCTGTCTTTGACCAGTAAATATTGTCCCCTTTTTTTTGAGCTTGTTTACGGACACTACATATTTTAAGTAGAGAGTAATAATACATTATTTTTCTTTTTAATGTAATTGAATATATATTTGTTTCAAGATGTGAGAAAAATGTTAAACTATGTACCTGACATGTAACTCTGTTCTTTAGTAATTGTGGTCTTACCGTTGTGATCTGGATAGGTTTATGTTTTTCTTTAGAACGGTTTATGAATAACCAGAATTATTTGAATTTAAATACATTTAGAAGATGATTAATATCTGGTCAGATGATTTTAATCTTTCACAATGCTTTCATTTCAAATAGTGTAAATTATGGTACTGGGAAAAGAAACCTTCTGATGATATTTTAATTTTTAATTACCTTTTTGATCTGAAGGTGTTAAAATGATTATGTAGGAGTGAGCTGGATTGTTGGTTTGAACTACCCAGGGTTTTAGCTCTCAAGTATTTATTATTCTGACTTCAGAAGACTCCTACTTTGCATGACGATGTTACTATACTGTAGTGTGCCATGGACTTTAATTTGTCCTTTCCTTTAGGTGTTCATTTTAATTTGTATGTCTGTGTCACTTTGTCATTTTTTTAACTTCTCTCAGTCCCTATCCCAGCTAATTTCTGTGTGTAATCCTCCCACTTCTCCTAACCTATAATTTAATTGAAATTGTTTATTTTATGATTTATTATTTTGGTGTGATTTTCTTTGATATGTATTTTGGTTTTAGGATTTCTTTCATCCCATTTTATTATTTGCATCAGCCATATAAATTATTTGTTCATGTTAGTTCTTAAGTTTAGTAGCAGCATTTTACTTTAGCAACCAAGTACGTAGTTCACCGTATTTACAGCGACCCAAAGGGGTGATGGACAGTCATTGTACCCATTGAATTCTTTGCCCTATTTTTTTAATGCATTTTTAAAATTGGGTGTATGTGGCATTTATTTTAAGCCATTTATTAATATTTGCCCATATTGCTTAAATAATCACCTAAGTTGCTCCTTCATGTACTTTAAAGCCATGGTACTTATAGGAGCCCCTTTTTTGAAGAAAGGATTTTATTATTGTCACAGTGAAATGAACTGCCTTTTCTTAGGATTGCCTTATGAAGAGGATAGGTACCTGGAAATCTTAATGTTCTAGAGATTCTTCTGGGAATGTAAGAGTTCTTAGGATATTATGTTAATGTAAACTATTGTATCCAACACAGTCTGTCCTGTGTTTTAGTTTCATATGAAGCTTCTATGTTGTCTTGTATCAAGGTCCTTACAAGACTATTCCTTTAATTAGTATACATAGTCTTATGTTTAAAATTATACAGGAGCTTATGTTATAGATTCTTATTCAGTAAGCTGCTGTTTGCTTATGTGTTTTAATTTTTTTGCCATTTGGTTAGAATATTAAAGGACACCACAAGGTGGAGTTTGCTTGTTTGATCTCTAAGTATCAGTAGGTAACATATAGATACTCTGTGTTTCCCATGTATCTACGATCATCTATAAATTTTGGTTCTTATGCTTGGTGAAGCATTTCTTGACATTGATGCGCACTTATGTCCTTTTTCAAAGTATGTTACTATTCAGGCATGCTCAGTTAACAGCTTTCTTATGATGTGTGTTGCAACTCATTTTGTTGAATAGTATATTTTGACTTCTTAAGCTATTTTGAGAAATACCTTAAAAGATCTCGTACCTACTAGTTCAATTAGAAGAATTGTCATTATTAAAATTATTATTAAGAGTAATTGCATTCTTATTAGAAAAGATACTTCAGGCAAAAACAAAGCACCAAGAAAACATTGAGAGGAGTAAAAGCAGGGAGGCCCACAAGACTTCAAAAAGCAAGTGAAATATTTAAATTTTTTTTTAAAGATTTTATTTATTTATTTGACAGAGATAGAGATAGCCAGTGAGAGGGGGAACACAAGAAGGGGGAGTGGGAGAGGAAGAAGCAGGCTCACAGCAGAGGAGCCCGACGTGGGGCTCGATCCCATAACGCCGGGATCACGCCCTGAGCCGAAGGCAGACGCCCAACCGCTGTGCCACCCAGGCGCCCCTAAGTGAAATATTTAAAAACAGAATACTTAACTATAGTTTTGGTGACCTTGGTACAGTTTTTGACTTGAGCTGTGTAATTGCAATTAGGAAAAAGCTGTGTGTGCTATCTATGAGCCCTAGTAACTAGATTCCATGCATTACAGTTACATAGGCAGTTCCGAAGTATTAACTTAAAAATTCCTACTTGAAATATGTATGTGGATAGAATTCTAAAATTAGAAGAACACTCATATTCCTGCATCTATGCACCTCTGCTTTGGGTTTGGAAAGGATCAGGTGGAAAGATGAGAAGAATGCAATCTAGGAAATTCACGCTTATTTCTGCAAAGTTGCATGGGACGGCTGGTGAAAGCTCCTGGGTGGGACTGCTCTTCCCGCCGTCTCAGCGCTGCTGCTCTTGAGTTTGCTCCACTGAACTTTTCTTTCCTCCTCATAAGAGCCTGCAACTGACATCTGACCTTTCTGGATTCTCCCTTTTCCTTAGATTCTAATTTTTGCAGACTTTTAGGTCTCTGCACTATAGTTTTTACACCCCAGATATAAAGTCCTGGGACACGTTGTAAAAGATAGTATTAAAAATACCCTATTTGGTTTAATTCCATTGAGCCCTTTAGAATTTGATTATTTTGTTTCTAAATATTGCAACTGATAACAATTCCTTTTGTTACTGGTCAAATACGTTGAACCAATAAGATTTTATTCATGTTCTTATACACGTCATAAATTGCAGAATGAATCAAAAGTATCTCGTATGCCTTCTTTAAGGCATTCTGTGCAAAGGTACGTAGGAATGTGGTCACTCTGTTATATGCGTTGTTCACACAGACACTTCTTAATTTAAGCTTTTATTGCCTGAAGTTTGAAACCTCTCCTTCTTGCTGTCTTATTAAGTAGCAATGTAGGGGTGCGTGGCTGGCTCAGTCAGCAGAGCATGCGACTCTCATCACCAGGTTGAATTGAAGCGTGGAGCCTACTCAAAAAAAAAAAAAAGAAAAAAAAAGTGCTTGTCATCTGATTGACATATGGGCCCTCAGCACTTCTAAGCAGAAAGGCAGCATCCAAAATGGAAGAATTTTCCACCTAAGAACTTAGAAGCTCTGACAAGCTTCAGATGATTAATTAAGGATTATATTCTAGCATTTAGTCATTATTTCTTGCGCTCTAAAAAGAGATACTGCTGAACTAAATTATTGCACATAGAGAAGGAAAATGTGATTCTGGTATATCAATAGATTTTTTATTTTTTTTAAAAGATTTTATTTATTTATTTGACAGAGCGAACCCACACGCACAAGCAGGAGGAGGGGCAGAGGGAGAAGCAGACTCCCCGCTGAGCAGGGAGCCCAGTGCGAGACTCGATCCCAGGACCCTTGGGATCGTGACCTGAGCCAAAGGCAAACACCCAACCGACTGAGCCACCTAGGCGTCCCTCAGTAGATTTTTAAAAACAATCTTTATACACACACATGCACACACATTTTTGGCCTTGTAATATTCATTTTTGGGAAGTCTCTTAAGGAAACTATACTAAATATGGAGAAAAATCTTATGTAGAAGGATATTCATCCCTTTAGTTATAGTCACCAGTAAATGAGGCAGCCACCCATAGGGGAACCAGGTAAAATAAAGCTGTTTAAAATGATTCTGTAATTTATGAAAAAGTCCTTACATAATAGTAAATTTTTAAAAGGATATAAAATTGTACAAATTATACACATCGTATTTGCAGCTATTTAAGAAACACATAGAAAGGGGCGCCTGGGTGGCGCAGCGGTTAAGCGTCTGCCTTCGGCTCAGGGCGTGATCCCGGCGTTCTGGGATCGAGCCCCACATTCAGGCTCCTCCGCTATGAGCCTGCTTCTTCCTCTCCCACTCCCCCTGCTTGTGTTCCCTCTCTCGCTGGCTGTCTCTATCTCTGTCGAATAAATAAATAAAATCTTTAAAAAAAAAAAAAAAGAAGAAAAAGAAACACATAGAAAAAGTCTAAAAGGAAATACCCTAAGTTTTAATTCATTGCCTTACGTGATGGGACTCTAGGTGATTTTTTTTTCTTCCGACTTTTATTTTCCTCGTATATTATAATGAGCATATATTACATTTTTGACAGTAAAAAATAATAATAAACTAAAAAGAAAAAAAGTATGCCATAAGATAATTTATTCTAAAATGATATTTTATGTGAGTCATTTTGAAAGAATTGTACTTTGGAATTGTGGAAGAATTGTTTTTGCTTGAGTTTAGAAATGAACTAGGAAGCAACTTTATGAAACTATTACTCTGCTTCGGCTTGAGACCTGAAACGACAAACATGGCTCGGTTCTCATACTTATGGAATCTAATTAAGATCATGACACTGTTCTCTCTTCAGGTGCTGTCAGTCAGCTAAGCAACGACAAGTGTGCCATCCGTTATAAATGCTTTTTCATACTGAGAGAGCCTGGTTAGTGCAGCTTTCAAAGGCACATGCAAATGGCATAAAATTGGTCTCTAAGTAGCTTTCCAGGTCCACAGGTGTCTTAAATAACCACTATAAGGTTGATGGAGTCATTGAAGTATTTCTTATGAGTTAATCGTTGCCTGAAGTTTTAAACTGGCCATATCTTGACCATGTATCTGGATTGCTTCTCATACGTAAATATAAACTGCTGTGCTGTCTATAGAGGGCTATCCTATGGGGGCAGGGGGGACCAGTAATTACTGTCTTGAAATGCAAAAGTCAACTAAGCAATAAAGTCAGAATATATTATTCCATGAATGGTAATACTTGCTTAAAATACAACAAAGGGAACTGTGTAAAACAGATTCCATACTTGAAAAATATTTGTGAGAAATCATTTTGACTGATTTTAATGTGATGACAGCTAGCTTTAATCCTAGCTCTTTTCTTCCCCAAATTAAAAAATAAACATTAAAAAAAGTCTTCTAAAAATCCTCCATCAGTGAAGATGCATAAAAATCAGAGACCAAAGCGGAAGCAGAACCTCTCCCGCCCTTTTAGCCTGTGTTCTCACTTTAAGTTCTAGGCATCTCTATTGATTTGGAGCCACAGACTTAGGTCTCTGATAGTCCATGAGTTTGGGGTGTTGGACTCAATTTGTTACAGGTGTACGTTTGCAGTTGTGGGTAGTCTGTAGTTAGAAGCATCAGTACGTTTCGTGACTCATGGTCGTTAGCCTCATTTTGAATGAATACTTAACGGGTCAGCAGCTACCGTCAGGAACTGCTGAGGGACGGTTTCCAGGGCTTCTCTTAGTGCTTCAGATCTACCAGGATCAGCCGGGAAGGGATATATAGAGAGTGTATGTAAGAGCCTCAGGTTTTCTTGCCGGGTATGTGAATGTTTTTAAAAAGTACCCATAGCTCTTTTTTTTTGGAAGTTTGGCAATTTGTGACAGAATACATTTATTTTAAATATAGAGAGCGTGAGCTGCATTGTATTAGGATGGCAACTCAATTTATGTGTGGGATGTTTAATTGAGAGATGTTATTTTCAGTCCCCTTCTTTTGTGAGCTCTGCCGTGAACTGCAAACTGTGTGCGTGTGTATAAAAGGTTAAGAGCCCGGGTAGCTGAGTGGGGTGCCATGCTGTTAGCAGACGACGAAGGCAGTATTACTCACCAGGTGCACGCCGTCAGCTCTGTAGAAGATTCCATCTTCATGCAGTCGTCTCATGGTCCACTTTTTCTTGAAGCCAGGTAACATTTCCCACAACCAGTGGGTTGGCCTTGTTGGAGTTTTTCCAAGTGGAAAAACTGGAAACCTACGAATTTTCTTCCCTAACTTGAAATAAATAAATAAAACATTGCCTGTTGGAGGAACTAACTCACAAGGTGGAATGAACCTGTGTTATCACTTTGCTTTGTAAAATAATATGTCAGGAGTGATTTTTTTCTTTTTTTTTTCTTTTTTTTTTTTTTTTAAGGAACTGGGGAGAATAAGAAATTGGAGTGCCGTGTGTTGTTTTGCCATGGTGATGAGCATGGAGCACTCTGGCTTGTGTTATAGACTTGTTTCTAGGATGGGCAGATCGCATTTTGTGATAACTAATCTGATCGTCACTCTGACTATCACTGAGGCAAAGTCGTTTTGTACCATTGATGTTCTTGGCTCTTAACTCTTTTGCATATGTCAGTGTCTTGGTCCTTTAATGATGTCTGACTTTGGCTTCAAATCTGTTTGTTTCTTAGTTGTAAAATAACCTGACTTAGACAGTCTCCCTAAGCTCTTAATTCTATAAGTTTCCTACATCTCCTCAATTGTGCTCATTTAACTAAAACTCCAGTGACACTTGAATAAAATAGTCCAGCTTTTGCTCTCAAGCGTTGTCCTCTTTCTGGTAAGCTGTCATACTTGAGACCCTTGAGGGTGCTTTGCAGTGTCATTAACTGAGCATGCTCACAAACTCAGTTTGTGGTACAGGCTGTCCCTGTTCCTGTCGTGCATACTATGGCTTCTTTTATGTCATTTACCTTTCAGTCCATCATGTTACATGATGTCCTTTAGTTGGTACCATTGTCACTGCCTGTCTGACTAATATCAGGGTTGGTTTTTTGTTTTGTTTTGTTTTTAATTTTCTTTCTTTAACCAGCAGTAACCCAATTAATGCAAACTGGTAAATCTTCCCCATCCCCTTTGGGATTTTTTCGGTAAATTTTCATGGGGCTCAGTGTTTCCAAAGTTGACTTTAAGCATTGCTCTTAGAAAAGTATGGTCACTTGTCGCTTAACTGCTTACGTGATAGCTTTTGATTCCTGGGCACTGGAGATCGCATATTAAGTTCCATGAAATTGACTCTCAAATTTGTGAGATCTCAGTTTTAGCTTTCATTTTGAAGGACCGTGGTGGGATTAAAAAGTAGTAGGTTGATTTGTCTACGTTCTCCATTTCCCATGTGAAGAAGATGTCTAAAATTTTAGATGTTGATTACTCCCAAGTAGTAGGTAATTATAAAGACATTCGTCTTTATTAATGTCTACGTGATGTCTTAAGATAATGATTATCTAAGCAATGTACATGTGGCTATATTGATAAATGTTTTTGGTAAGCATTACTGTATGCAATTAGCCTGACAAGTGTGCTAATACTTCCCTAAAAGTAGACTGTTACTATATAATTGGTATTTTCATACTAATCATGTTTTGAACATTAATTATATTTTCTGACTACAGGCACGTGACACAAGCTGACCTCAAGAGTTCCACGTTTTGGCTTCGAGCAAGTTTTGGTGCTACTGTTTTTGCAGTTTTGGGTTTTGCTATGTACAAAGCATTGTTGAAACAGCGATGATTAAAAAAAAAAAATACCGGCCCTACCAAAAACAAATACTTTTATGTATTTATGTATGCTTTAAATTCTGCTAGAAATATTGAGATATTTATACATGCAGAGTTACTTTATTAATATTTGTAATTCATGCATAAGAGTATTTTAGTGATAGTTATAACTGCAGTATTGGCTAGCATATGGAAAGAAAGAGCTTAACAGCCAAACTAAAATGGCTAAATTTCAGAGGCCAAAAGGGAATATTTTGTAAATAATGTACATATTCAGGCAAGATATGGTCTCCCAAACTGAATTCTAGAAATGATGTTTCTAGATGTTTTTATGTGGTATTGTTAGTGTTCAGTTGGCTCACTCTCCTAGGTCTAAGTCAGCTCAGAGATTGTATTTACTCATGGATCACTTATTTATTTCACATTTTACTCAGAATGATCCTTTGGGTTCTTTAAAGAACATGAGGCACAATTTGCCATTTTCTCTCCATTTTTAAAAAGAGATGAGTCGTGGTCAGCTCACACCCGTCTTTCAGTCACTCGTGGTAGGCCAGCCTCGAAGCCGTCGTGCAGTCTAGAAAGTTGCATAGCTGAGTGAAGTGCTTCTTTAAAGGAAGGAGTGAGGTAAAGGCAGTTAGCTGGGACGTTACCTGTATACTGATTATGTTGCTTCCTTTGTCTGTATGTGGAATTTTATAGCCCTTTCAATCAAATGAGAAAAAAAGATTTGTATATTATCAATGTTTTTAGTTTAAATAAACAGTCACCATTACTACTATTGAACTTCCTCCCCCAGTGTACATCATTCCATAACGGCCGTGTCTATTACAGTGTCTCACAGTGGCTGCATGTGTCATAAAGT
This sequence comes from Ailuropoda melanoleuca, assembly GCF_002007445.2. NCBI lineage: Eukaryota > Metazoa > Chordata > Mammalia > Carnivora > Ursidae > Ailuropoda > Ailuropoda melanoleuca. The sequence continues at coordinate 6,824,207 of NC_048230.1, forward strand.
GTTCTCTATCTGGCTAGGATAACCCGGAGGCAGCACTTTTTTAAATGGTAAAATAAATCTAATGGACATAGACTCTCATGATAAACCTATTTTTTTCCATCATCAACCTTTTCGAGTATTTAAATAAATAACTGCTGTGTACCGTGTTCTTGAGTTTTTTGTCTTACGAAGTAAATATTTCTGTACAGGTGTGAATGGAATCCTCTGGTTTCTGTCTTTCTTACCTTGAAAATTATTTTTTGTTCAAGCAGATGATACTCATTAGGAAAGAAGACAAGTATGATTTGTATATAGAAGAGGAAGTCTATTTTAAAGTTGTGGGCAAATCTATTCGTCGAGAAGGCCAGTGGTTTTCTCCCACATATGCCTAGCTCCTGTGGTTTCTGCTGTGACGTACATGTTTATCCACTTCTCTAACTTGGATTTTTTTTTCTTTTTTGCTGTTCTGATGGACGTCTAAAGATCACACTCCCCGAGCAGCTGGAAACAGCATAACTTACAAGCTCTACACTTGTAAAGTAATCTGTGCCGTATTTAGCTGGACACTTCCCTGTCCCCCTACTTCCCATTTCCATTCTAAATCTGAGGAAAGGGAAGATTAAGCAAAAATTAGGTGACTCCTCATTTTCTTTTTTCTCGGAGTCTCCTGCTTACACCTGTCAGTTACACAGCTTCCAGGGATAGTCAAGTCTTTCCTTCCAAGTTCTTCCCTGTTCAGATGCAGATGGATACATCTGATAGATTGCTGTGTTTGTGAGAAACTAAGGAAGGAAGGTAGTTTGCCAAGATGTAAAAGTGGTGTTAATGTATGTAGACTTTTCTATCTTAATCTTTTCATTTGAAGCGCAAGTGTCCGATTGACAAGAAGGCCGGCAGCCGCCCTGCCTCACCTGCTCTTGCCCCGTCCCCCCGCTTAGCCTGGCAGCAGCCTTCCTGTACCATCAGCGAGTGCAGGTGGGGCGGGTTTGAGAGGGGAATGCTCCCTGGTTTCTCCTCTGTGACCTACAGAGTCACACAGTTATTTTCTTCATTTCACGTTCACTTTAGAGACCAGTTAATGTGGGCAAATATGTGAATAAATAAAGGAATAGCTTCTGGCTTTGACAGTTTACTCTCAGAAGATGCAAGCTATAAGAGTACTGCGGGAAAATGAGGAAAGTAGGGACCTGAGGATGGGAAAGAAAATCTTTCACTTTGCGTCAATTGTATTCTCTCTTAAATGGACCGTTCTAAGGCTGCTTGCTACAGTGTATTTTTTTAAAGATTTATTTATTGGGGGCAGGGGGTGGACAGAGAAACAGAGAGAGAATCTCAAGCAGACTCCCTGCTGAGTGCAGAGCCCAACACAGGGCTCAAACTCAAGGCCTGAGCCGAAATCAAGAGTCAGACGCTTAACCGACTGAGCCACCCGGGCGCCCCTGCTTGCCACACTATTTTAATGAAGTGAGGCAGTCATGTGGAGAAACGTCACTTGGAAGGTTTGTGGTTCTATGGCATAATGTAGTAACTTAGCCTTACTTAGCACGTCAGAGGTCTTTTGCTTCTTGCCGTTCATAGGTCTTTCTCTTTTACATTTGGCCAAAAAATGAGTAATGTCCCACATTGCTGGAGCTTATAAATGCTACGGTAGAGTGGGCAGTGGGTGTTAGGGGTTTGTGGGGGGCACATAACCATTCTGAAATGAACTGTGAAAGAAGAGGTAGGGGGGCTGTGGGTATCCCTGCATATCTGTACATCACCCGTCAGGGGAAAGCACCAAAGACGAGACATTCTGATGAGCCAGTCCTGAATGGAATGAGAATTTTTCTGACCTGAGGGAAGGCAATTGAATAATGAATAGCAAAGGGGGAACAGAGGTAAGTGCTCAAACTCTGCGTAGAGTATAAATCTTTCCTAAGTAGGCCCTGAGAATTCACCGGGTTTTAGCTGTGGGGCCCCTTTTGTCTGAGTTGTACTAGTAAAAATCAGCATAAAAATGTCTTTAAAATATATGTACAAATCTTAAAAATGAGTATGTGACCAAGTTGTCCTTAACGCATTTACTTGGCATCATCCTTTAAATTTTAATAGTCCGTGTGGTTTTAGGAAGCTGATTGGGACTAGGTACTTTTTGGGAAGTAGGACGTCAAGATGCTAAATTTATTTAATGTTTAGGGCAAGAGTGTTTCACGTAGACTGTCCCTAAAACCCCGGTCTGCAGATTTCACATCCCCAGTAACCCACTTGTTAAAACCTCTAAACTTGCAAGTAATGCTCTTCTTTTTAACTCTGTCCAAAGTCCCATCTGTGGGAATGAATGTCTGTTAACTGGCTTGAACCTCAGCTCTGCAGGTCTCTGACCTGTGAGGATCACAGTTACGAATTTGACTTCTCTTTAGCGTATCCCAAATTCAGCAACTCCTGTGGCACACGCAAACTGTTCACAACATTTTATCCCATTATTTGTGGCTCAGGAAGTATGGACAGCTTTACCAGAAAGCAAGATTTTGACGTCATTAGGAAACGCTTCCTAACTTCCTAACACGTTTCCAGTTTTCAGATGTATTTTCCAGGGATAGTGTTTTGCTCCATAGATTTTATCTCCTTTAGCATAGACTGGTGCAGAAGTCAGACAGTGAAATGAGGGCTTGCCATTCATTCTGGGTTCGAAAGCTGTATGTCGGATGTATACTCATAAGGAGGCATTGCCATTATTGCCCTTATACATACACATTGGAAAAATCAAATTCCACATGATCACTTTTTCCTCTTTGAGGATTTTCCTATTTGTGGTTTATATTTAAGTCTTTTATAATCAGACAACCCTTGGAAATTTTTATTAGAATGATGTGGGTATATATGGGGTAGGATAACTTAATGGGTCACAAACTCTTTCTGTAAAGGGCCAGACAGTAAATATATTGAAATTTTTGCTGCTGTTCCACTCTGTCATAGCAGGAGAGCAGCCACAGACAAAACAAATAGACATGACTGCATCCTCTTAAAAAAAAAATTTTTTTTTAGAGAGTGAATGTGCTTGTGAGTATGAGGAGGGGCAGAGGGAGAGGGAAGAGTTTCAAGCAGACTCCCTGATGAGCAAGGAGTCAGATGCGGGGCTTGATCTCACAACCCTGAGACCACGGACCTGAGCTGACAGCAAGCGTCAGACACTTAATCCCCCCGTGACTGCATTCTAATAAAACTTGATTTATAGGCACAGAAATTTGAATTTCATATCATTTTCATTTGTCACAAAATATTTTTAACTTTTTAACCCCTTAAAAGCATAGAACCTGTCTTAGTCCAAGGGCTGTACAAAAACAGACCAGATCTGGGCCAGATCTGACTGATGCCTGGTGTAACTGATGAAAGTATAGTAATAAATGCACAGCAGCTTTTACTAGTAGTTAAAAAAAAAAACGTTTTCCTGATTGTTTTGGAATTTGAAAAGGTATAATACTAGGAAGAACTGGAAAGTATTGTGGTCATGTTTTATCTGTTGGGAAACTAAATCTGCCGGAGGTGTGTCTTTGTTTCACTTTTGCCGGTGGTAGTGTCCACCAGAACATGGTGCTCTGGTGGGTCTTGGCCTCGCCTTGGAGAGGGCAGTGTGGCCTAAGCAGGTAGAGAGAACATCAGTTTCACTTCCTCTGAGCACTCACCTGGAGCTCTTCTTTTGGCACTTTATCCATGTTTGTTTCCATTTGTGCAGTTGTGCAATTGCACACCTGGAAGGTAAGAGAATCCTACAGGAGGGGCACCTGGGTGGCCCAGTCGGTTAAGTGTCTGCCTTCAGCTCTGGTCATGATCCCAGGGTCCTGGGGTCACCTGTGTTGGGCTCACTGCTGAGCAGGAAGACTGCTTCGCCCTCTGCCTCTGCCCGCCCCCCACTTGTATGTTCAAGCTCACTCTCTCTCAATAAATAAAATCTTTAGGAGAAAAAAAAATCCCACAAGAGTGTTCAGTTTGACATCTATTTTTCTGGACAATTGACCCCCTTTGTATGCATGACATTGCGATAATGCTGCTTATTTCTTTAGATATTAAAGTCAAAATTTCAGAGCTAAAATAGACCAAGATATCATCAGTCCAACACCATACTTTTATAGAATGAACTGAGCACAAAGAGTATAAGTGACTTATTCGGAGCTACGCTGTTAGTCCGTGCCTGAGGTGGGACTGGAACCCAGGTCCTGACTCCCAGGTCAGTGCTCCTAACACTGTCGGAGCCAGCCCGTGACAACTTGACTTGATTTTTACCTTTAGTAACTTTGCAGTATGTTCAGTTTTAAAAGCCAGGCCTAAGAAGAAAGAAAAAACCGATAGTGTTTTGACATCTCTATTACTAAGAAGGGTCAAAGTGTGCAAAGCAAATTTTCTGGAAGACTTTCGGCTCCTCTGAGGCATATTGCCTTCACTCCTGGTAGCTGTCACCAGGTAATCGATGGTGTCTAGTTAGAGGAGTGCAGGTTTGGCGGTTAGGTTTATTTCGGGGATAGATTACTGAGGGAAGTAGGGCTGTAACTACTCTTATTTTTTTTTTTAAGATTTTATTCATTTATTTGACAGAGAGACAGCCAGTGAGAGAGGGAACACAAGCAGGGGGAGTGGGAGAGGAAGAAGCAGGCTCCCAGCAGAGCAGGGAGCCCGATGCGGGGCTCGATCCCATGACCCTGGGATCACGCCCCAAGCCGAAGGCATACGCTTGACGACTGAGCCACCCAGGCACCCCTGTAACTGCTCTTTTAAAAACACCGTTTATGATTTTTGCTTAATTGTTCTTAAATTGTTAATTTGGGGGGGGGATTCTTTCTCTTTTTATTTACAAGTAGGAAAGTACCTTGGAACAGAGGCCTTACCAGAGGGGAAAACTAGAATAACATTTTGTCACGGACTTAACTCTTTTGAGCTCTGCCTCTCTGATTTGCCTCTGTGGGATTTCTGTGAGTCCAGCCTCCTGCCCCCCCAGCCGCTTCTGGGTACCATCTAGACCCGAAGCAGCTGAGTGTAACACATCCAGTTACTCTTTTTACCGATTCCCTCTCAGATCTCTTACTTTCCCCCCAGATTCTCAAAGTGTGGTCACAGTGCTTGGGAACTTGTAAGGAATAGTTTTCAGGCCCCACCCCAGACCGACTGGACTCAGAAACTTGGAAGCTGGGATCCAGCTAAATGGGTGCTCACAAGCACCCCCCCCCAACCAGGATTCCGATGCGTGGTGAAGTCAGAACTGCTCACCGGACATGGGGGCAAAGTAGTGCAACACAGTCTTTGCTTTCCAAGAGGTTACAGTGTACTTGGATACTTAACAGTGGTAAAAATTGTTTTCCAACAGAGTAATTAAATTACACGTCTGTTAAAAAGGTTAGCAAACTTAGGTCTTTCTTTTCTATTCATGATAACATTCAAATGGTAAAGTGGTTGACAAGGCCCTGCAGGCCTGACCCAGACCTTGTTTGCCCCCAAATTTGCACTCTGACATCTGACTACACTCCAAAGAGATCTTTCCATTCTAACAGTGCCCCTCGCTCCCTCTAAAACCCTGCCGTCCCAGCTCTTTATCCTTTAGGTCTCAGGAGGATCGAGGCCAGGTTGCCGGGGTCCAGCCTTGCTGTTTACGATACATCCGTCCACTTCACCCCCACTCTTTGCAGCATGGCTCCCCAGCCCTCCCCTGTGTTTTGTACAGGGACCAACTCTTCTGCCCTCTCCAGAGGCTCCGTGAAAGGGTTTAAGCAGGGGAGGGATGTATTAGGCAGGTGTCTGCAGATCGCCCTTTCCTCTGCCACTGAGGAACTGAACCTGGAGTATCTGACCCATCTCCGGCCCGCCTGGCTCTGCCTTGCTGGCCATGCACCAAGTCTCAGGTCTTTGCCCCACTTGCCGCGCCGCACCTCCTACTCTTAGAGTACCCAGGGGAATCCCTGTCCATCTCCTGTGTCTCACTTAGTTTTCCTGATTGATGCAGCCCTTTCTTGAGAAGCAGCTGTACTTAGTCACTGCCGCCCTTGTGGAGGCACTGGCGAGCAGCTCTAGAAACTAAGTGATCTCTTAGTGGTATTGGGAATTCACTGGGTTGCAGGTGCAAGGGTAAAAAAGCATGGACTTCAGGGGTAAGGCCTGAGTTTGAATCTCAACTTTGCCACGTCAGTTGTGCAAATTACTTGACTCTTCTGGTTCTGTCTCCCCCTCCCTATAAAATGGAGATTGGGATCGTTGTGTACGTTCACTGAGATCTGTCCCTGGTTTTTTCGCCTTCCTCCTTCCCCAAGAGAATAGTCCCCACAGCAAGCACCGCTCTTCCATGCTTGGGCAGAGCTCAACCATTGCATCTGGGAGAGCTGGAGAGGCCTGGGTTATAGCCAATATTTTTTTTCCGGATGTATCTGAGAAATGCCTTGACTAAGTTGTCTTGAGTCTTGGGCCCAATAAAATGTCCCTTACCCCCTTATTGTCTTGGCAGGTGGCACAAGAGCTGAATTTCTTATCTTGCTGGCTACTTTCTCTATTTCAGTCTCTGGCTGGCTGTTGGACCTCCACTGAACCTCTCAAGTGGTAGTGTTCTCCAAGGTTCTGTCCTGAGTTTTCTTACCCTACCTATATTCTGTCTCCAGGTGATCTCATTGAGCTCCTTGACTATATATTTTTTTAACTTTTTATTTGAAAATAGTTTGAAACATTTTACAAGTTACAAAAATGATAATAGGGTTTGCCTGTTCTGGGCATTTCAAATAAGTGGAGTCATACAATATGTGGTCTTTTGTGACTGGCTCTTTCACGTACCATAATGTTTTCAAGGTCCATCTACACTGTGACACATATCAGTACTTCATTCCCCTTTTTTGGCTGAATACTATTCCATTGTATGGACATACCACATTTTGTTTATGTTATCAGTTGAAACACTTACACTGTTTTTATTTTTTTTAAAGCAATATTTATTTATTTATTTTTAGGTAAACTCTATGTCCAACATGGGGCTTGAACTCATGACCCCAAAATCAAGAATTGTGTGTTCCAGCTGAGCCAGCCAGATGCCCTTTTATTTTTTGACTAGTATGAATAATGCTCCTTGAACCTTTGTGTACAGTTTTTGTGAGCAGATATGTTTTCACATTCCCGTGGGTATATACCTGGGTGTGGAATGGCTGGGCCATCTGTAACTCTGTGTGTGAATACTTTGAGGAACTGCCAAATGGTCTTCCAAAGTAGCTGCACCGTTTTACATCCTCAGTGGCAGTATCTGAGGGTTCTAGTTTCGACGCATCCTTGCCAGCACTTGTTATCCTTTTTTTATTGTAAACGTTCTAGTGAGTGTGACAGTGACTCGTACTGATCTTGCCCAGAATAGTCATTACTGTGATACTTGCCACATTTCCTACTTCATCATTTCTTCCACTTTTATTAATTGGGATTGTACTGTAATATTTTTTTAATTTTTATTTATTTTTTTAAGTAGGCTCCATACCCAGCATGGAGCCCAAAACGGGGCTTGAACTCACAACCTTATGACCTGAGGTGAGATCAAGAGATCAAGACTGAGCCACCCAGGCACCTCCAATTTCATTCTTTTTTATGGCTGAATAGTATTCCTGTGTGTGTGGGTGTGGGTGTGTGTATACACATCTTCTTTATCAGTTCATCCATTGGACACTTAGGTTTTTGCATATCTTGGCTATGGTAAATAACACTGCAGTGAACATGGGTGTGCACGTATCTTTCCGAGTTAGTGTTTTCCTTTTCTTCAGGTAAATAGAAGTAGAATTACTGGATCATACAGTAGTTCCATTTTTAATTCTTTGAGAAAACTCCATAATGTTTTCCGTAGTGGCTGCACCAATTTTTTTAAGATTTTATTTTATTTTTAAGTGATCTCTACACCCAGTGTGGGGCTTGAACTCACTACCCTGAGATGAGGAGTCACACATTCTACCAACCGAACCAGCCAGGTGCCCCTGTGGCTGCCCCAATTTAAATTCCCACCAACAACGCATAAGGATTCCCTTTTCCCCTCATCCTCACCAGTACTTGTTATTTCTTATCTTGTTGATAACCACCACTCCAGTAGGTATGAGGTGATACCTCATTGTGGTTTTGATGTGCATTTCGCTGATGATGGGTGGTGTTGAACATCTCTTCATGTGCCTGTTGGCCAACTGGGTGTCTTTGTTGGAAAAATGTCTATTCAGATCTTCTGCCCATTTTTAACTGGATGGCTTGGTTTTTTTTGCCATTGAGTTATACGAGTTCTTTATATGTTTTGGACATTAACAGATGTTAATGTATCAGATATATAACTTGCAGATATATAACTTGCAGATATATAACTGCAAGATATATAACTTGCAGATATTTTCTCCCATTCTGTAGGCTGCCTTTTCATTTCGTTGATGGCTTTTTTCGCAGTACGGAAGCTTTTTAGTTTGATGTAGTCCCATTCGTTTATTTTTGCTTTTGGTGCCTTTACTTTTGGAGTCAGATTCTAAAACTCATTGCCAAGACCAGTGCCAGGGTGTCTTAAATCATCACTGTGTACTCAGGGCCTAGAACAATAGTTGGCACATAGTGCCCAGTAAGTATGTTTTGAATGAACAGATGAACAGGCAAATAAACAAACCAGGCTATTCGCCTTAAAACTCTGTGAAGTCAGTGCAACATAGTGGACTGAGTGAGGAAATAAAAACTAAAGGGAAACCTAAATATTTCCTGCGGAGATGGGCTCTGACAACTGAGCTGTGGGGAGTGGCCCCAGCAAAATCAACTACAGAATGGCAGGGACTCTGATACTTTGGATCCAGTGGCGACAGACCTCAGAATTGAGGTTTGGGCTTTTCTTCGAGTCATCTGATCAGTGAAGCTCCCCAGCCTGAGCTCAGCAATCTCTCCTACTGCAGGAGACGACAGACATTAGTGAGGATGCAGAGAAAGGGGAACACTCTTGCGCTGTTGGTGGGAATGCAAACTGGTGCAGCCACTGTGGAAAACAGTGTGAAGTTTCCTCAAGAAGTTAAAAATAGAACTACCCTACGACCCAGCAGTTGCACTATTAGGTATTTACCCAAAGGATAAAAAATTAGTGATTCAAAGGGGAACGTGCACCCTGATGTTTATAGCAACGTTATCAGCAATAGCCAAATTATGGAAAGAACTCAAATGTCCATCAAGTGATGAATGGATAAAGACGTGGGGGCACCTGGCTGTCAGTAGAACATAGGACTCTTGATCTCAGGGTTGTAAGTTTGATCCCCACGTTGGTGTAGAGATTACTTTAAAATCTTTAAACAAAAAAAAGACGTTTTATATATATATATAAAATAGTGAAATCTTGCCATTTGCAATAACATGGATAGAGCTAGAGTGTATTATGCTAAGCAAAATTAAAGAAAGACAAATACCATGATTTCACTAATATGTGGAATTTAAGAAACAAAACAAACATAGGGGAAGGGGGGGAAAGAGGCAAAACATAAGAGACTCTTAACTATAGAGAACAAACTGAGGGGTGATGGAGGGAGATGGGTGGGGGAGGGGCTAAATGGGTGATGGGGATTAAAGAAGTCACTTGTGATGAGCACAGGCTGTTATATGTAAGTGATGAATCACTAAATTCTACACCTGAAACTGATATTACACTATATGTTAAGTAACTAGAATTTAAATAAAAACTTGAAACAAAAATAAATAAAACTTAAGTGTGGGGGCCAAGTGTATGACAAATAAAGATGGAAGAGTTACAGTGGCAGAAGGTGGTATATTGGAAGATTTTTATCTCTAAAGAGGTAATGTGTAAATCAGTGTCTATTGCAGGTAGAAAAATAATAACTATAGGAGGTAAAATCAAGTGCAATGGGAATTCAAACAAAGGGGGATTTTTCTCACGTTGAGCTTCCCAAAAGTTTTGTGGAGGAAGTTGTGTTCAACTTGACCTTGAACAACTTACACAGAAAAAGTATGTAAATATGTGTGTATGTGTGTATGTATTATTATTATATTTTCATAAGAAGTACTTAGTTTCACTTGGGCTGAAGGAATTCAAGTGCCTGTGCATCGCATATTTCCGGGGCTGGAGGGATTTTCTCTAGCATGGTATGTAAAAACATAGACACACTTCTATAAAAGATGTCAAAGTAGCAGCTGAATTTGAAAAATATACTCTGTAATAATGCACTTGGAACAGAATAGGTGTTTATCTCAAGCAGCATGAAAGCTGTGTTAATTTGTTTGGAATAAGTGGCCGCTGAAACTTGTACCGGATTATAAGCCAGGTGCATCTTACATTGCAATCAGGATTCCGCCACATTTTAGGATTCACATTTTGAGAGTGAGTTACTGCCTGCCAGAAATGTCCTTCAAAGCCCAGTGGAGAAGCTCTGCCTGCCCAGTAGTCAGTAAGAAAGAATTAAGGGGGCGCCTGGCTGGCTCAGTTGGTAGAGCATGTGATGCTTGATCGTGGGGTCGTGGGTTCAAGCCCCACATTGGGTGTAGAGCTCATTGAAAAAATTAAGTGTATATATATATAGATAGATAGATAGATAGATAGATAGATAGATATATTTTTTTTTTTTAAAGAATGGATTAAGAGAGGCATGTCATCTGCCAGCGAGAGCCTTTCTTATGTAGCCAGGTCTGTGGAGATCCCAAAACCAAGCGACCTGGGAAGTTGGCCGAGGAAGCTTGCCTTTGGGTGTCTGCTGGCTGGTTTCTCTGTGTCAGTGGAGCCACCCATCTTTAGAGCTCCCGGCTGTACTCCGCTGAGTTTATATTTATGCTAGATCAAAATTTTAAACTGATTTTCTCTTTGTGAATCATAAATATGAGAACCGAAAATATATGGTTCTGGAAGTTGTGAAAGACAGGGACAGCTGTTGTGTTCCTTTACTGGGCGCTTGCTTAGAGAAGGAAAACACTGTCCTCTGTTGTTACCCGACCCAATAAGGTTCTGGTCTTGAAGCTGCATTCCGATAAGGATTAACCTCTACCTGCTACTTCCAAGGAACAGTTCAAGTGCTGCTTACGTTGCTTTTTAACTGAAGATCTCACAAGCAAAAGGAAATCCCTAGATTCTGATGCTCCAGGCAAACCCAGGTCTGGGAGAATTGACAGGCAAGGGTTTAGGTGAATAGGTGGTCCGCTGTCATCCTGTCTCACCTTAGATCAGCTCACATGAGCAGGGGTGCTTGGTGAGGTGGTATCCACTTATTTCCTCTTTGGGTGATATTTTAAGAGGCGCTTACATTAAGGGAGTACGTAATCTGCATATCTACCCACTAATGAAAACGGGTGCTTAAATTCCCAGCCAGCAGGTTGGATCCCCATTTACTCTGTAGGCAGGATGGCTCTATTTAGGGATGCCCCTTCTCAAAAAGTAGAAACAAAAAAGGCAACAAATCTTTCTGAGAACGTGTATGGGGTTATAGCAGACCAGGGTAAAATGCCTATCACAAAACATAATCTATTTTGCTCATCAGTGAGCCATTTGTCCTTTGACTTCTCAAGGTCCTGGAGAAACAGGAGTCCAGCTGGCAGTAAGCTGGCGGGGGTGGGGGGGAACCCCTAGTGCTTCAAGCAGTAGGTAGTTTAGGGTGAGCGACGAGGTAGCAACCTGTCCCTTCTTGGTTAGGAAATGATTTCTGAGCCTACTTGTAGGGAGCAAGACAGCATAGGGAATTCTGGGCTGCAAGATGAAAATGTCTGTGCCAACATGCTTCTGCCTTCAGCTTACAGTCTGGGGCCCTGAGGATGGAGGGATCCCCAAGCACTTTGACAACTTGCCAGGACAGAAATGGAGAAGTGTTTATTTTTTATTTGTTTATTATTATTATTTATTTATTTCAGAGAGAGAATGAGCAGGGAGGAGGGGCAGAGAGAGAGAGAGAAGCAGACTCCCCGCTGAGCAGGGAGCCCAATGCAGGGCTCGATCCCAGGACCCAGAGGTCATGACCCAAGCCGAAGGCAGACGCTTAACCGACTGAGCCACCCAGGCGCCCCCAGAAGTGTTCAGAAGCATCAGAATTTGTTAGGTCTCTAGTTCTTCTACCGCACCCCCTGCCCCACGCACAGAAGGAAAGAGCAACGTAGCTCCCTTACCAGCAATACCGAAGAATTGTCCCCACCCCTCATCTCAGGATCACCCACCTCCAGCCTGTATGGGGACTCTGATCCTTGGAGAAAAACTGCTGACCTGTGGAATCACGCCACCCAACCCTGCCCCCATCTCCTAGGATGCTGCCAGGGCAGGGTTTTGACCTAACTAATGGAGCCTTTCTTTGGGACGAGTTCTTCCGGCTTCATTTTCCTTCCCTTGTTGCCTTTATTTCTAGAATTCTGGGAGCTATACTGATCATTGTTTCTACCCATCATTATTAAGGGAGAGATAGGGAAACATTCCCATGGTAACAGTTTCATCTCAAAATATCTGAATGCTATTAGCTGCTTTCCCCTCCAGGGAAAAGACTAGATTCTTTTTTTTTTTTTTTTTCGTCTTCATCGTCAGAATACAGTTGACAGGTCCTGTACACTGCTGGGAGGCCTACCCAGGTCAGGAACAGAGAGAGAAAAGTCCAGAGAACCAGATTTGTTTCTTAGCTGACTTCACTTTCAGAACAAAGTGAAAACATTTAGAAAAAAACTTAAAATTTAGGGGCACCTGGGTGGCTCAATCAGTTAAGCATCTGCCTTCGGCTCAGGTCATGATCCCACGGTCCTGGGATTGAGCCCCACCTCAGGCTCCCTGCTCAGTGGGGAGCCTGCTTCTCCATCTCCCTCTGCCCCTCCCTCTGCTTGTGCTCGCTCTCTGTCAAATAAATAAATAAAATCTTTAAAAAAAAAAACTGAAAATTTATATGGCTTTCACATTAACCCAGGGAATTGCTGGTGGAAACACAGATGAAAATATCAGCTTCTTCTGGGGAAATCATCACCTGAGAACACACGAGATGGGCCAGCACAGACACAGTTCAAAGGCCTACATGCCACACTTACTGAAGAGCCATGTGGTTTGAGCAAATTCAGATGTATATGCTGATCCTCATTGGAAAGGCAGGGAGGTGATGGGACAAGAAAGCACCATACTTTATATTCATGACACACTTTATGGCTGGCAAGGGACTTTTCATATATATATATATATATTTATTCTTTTGAGAGAGAGAGAGAGTGTGTGTGTGTGTGTGTGTGTGTGCTAGCAGGGGGTGGGGCGGGGAGAGGGAGAGAGAATTCCAAGCAGGCTCCACACCCAGTGTGGGGCTCAATCCCACGACCCTGAGTCATGACCTGAGCTGAAATCAAGAGTCGGACGCTCAACCGACAGAGCCACCCAGGCGCCCCACAATTCTACATGTTTAAAACAAATATGTCCTATCTCCTTTGTCATCCCATTTCAATATGAAAAGTCCGGGGGGGGGGCGCCTGGGGAGCTCAGTCGGTTGAGTGTCCAGCTCTTGGTTACGGCTCAGGGCTGTGTGATCAGGTCCTGCATCAGGCTCTGCACTCAGCGTGGAGTCTAACTTGAGATTCCCTCTCCCTCTCCACTTCCCTAGCTCTCTCTCTCTCAAATAAATAAATAAAATCCTTTAAACAATAGGTATCCTTGTTATCTCACAGTTTTGGTGGGCCAGACCCTGGAGAGCAGTTTAGTTTGGTGGTTCTGGTTTGGGATCTCTGACTGTGTTTCAAACTGCCAGCTGGGGCTGCGGTCATCTGAAGGCTTCAGTAAGACCTCAGGATCCCTTTCCAAGATGGCTCACTCACATGGCTTGGGCAGGAAGCCTTTGTTTCTCACGACAAGGTCCTTTCTCCACGTGGCTGTCATGGCAGCTCTCTTTACCCCAGAGCAAGTGATCCAAGAGACAGAGAACCAGGGGGAAGCTGCACTGTCTTTTATGACCTAGTCTCAGAGGACACACATTGGCTCTGCCATCTTTAGTTCATTACATGTGACTCAGCCCACACTTAGGAATCGAGCTCCACCTCTCAAAGGGAAGAATATCAAAGACTTTGCAAACATATTTTAAAATTGTCCTATCATAGTAGTTATGAAAAAGAATGAGTCAGTGCTATATGTACTGATACGAAACAATCTCCAAGATGCATATTCAGTGAAAACAGCAAGATGCAGAACAGTGAGTTTGGATACCATTTGCGGTTTTTAAAAGCGATGTGGGATATATATGCAAATATACACACATATGCTTTCATATACATAGATTATCTCTTGGAGGATATAGAGAAAACTGGCCTCGAGGAGGACAACTGGGGACAGAGGTAGGAGAGGGATTTGCTTTCTGTACCTTTTAAATTTTATTTGTGCAAGAATTACTCTTTAATAATAAAATTTAATCTAAAATTGATTAAAATAACAGAAGTAACATGGTTGAAAGAACTCAGAGCAAAAGAATGACCAGCTTAGGGTAGAATTAATTTTTAAAAAGTTGCTAGGGTAGGTGGTCTGGGGGGGATTAATGTGCTTACTTGCTTGTTTGTTTTCTTTGAAGCCAGTTTGCTTTCTTTGAAGGTGTGTGTTGAGACAGGAGGCTTTAAGCAAGAAGTTCAAGGAAAACAGATTGAACTCTCTGAACGAGGGCACTTGGAAGAGAACTTCCTCAAGCTCCCACACCATCGATACCCACCTGCCTGCATTTGTATGTATCTGCTGTGCTCTGTCTCCTCTTAAAACAGATAAACTGTCCACAAGGCAGCCCATTACTTCAGCACTGGATTCCAGCCCCTCTCATCTACCACAGCAATTCTCTCTCCATCTTTCTCTCACTCTGCTCTCCCACCTTCCTTATCAACCTTTCTTCCTCCTGCATCTCCCCGTACGTACATATTGTTATTTCTGCCATCTGAAAACATTATCTCCTTGTCCCCATTCCTCTGTTTCCCTTTATTGCTTGACAGTTTCTCCCATGTCTCCTCCTATTTTCTTTTTAAAACTGGGGACAGGGGCACCTGGGTGGCTCAGTCAGTTGAGCATCCGATGGACTCTTGATTTCAGCTCAGGTCATGGTCTCAGGGTAGAGAGATCAAGCCCCATGTTGGCCTCTGTGCTCAGTGCAGAGTCTGCTTGTCCCTCTCTCTCTGCTCCTCCCCCTGCTCGTGCACTCTCTCCCTCTCTCAAATAAATACAATCTTAAAAAAAACCCTTGAGATATAATTCACACACCATAAAGTTCACCTGTTTAAAAAGTGTACAATCCTAATATATATCTGTGGTGTCTAATATATTCACAAAGTTGCAAAACTGTCACCATGATCTAACTTGAGGGCATTTCATCACCCCAAAAAGAAACCCCATACACATTAGCAGTCACTGCCCCCCAGCCCCTGGCAAATGCTAATCTACTTTCTGTCTCCATGAATTTGCCTTTTCCGGATCTTTCATATAGATGGAATAATACAGTATGTAACCTTCTGTGTCTAGCTTCTTTCCTTTAGCATGTTTTCAAGCTATATCCACTTTATAGTATGTATCAGTACTTCATTCCTCTTTATGGCCAAATAATATACCATTGCATGGATATACCACATTTTGTTTATCTATCCATCAATTGATGGATTTGGGGGTTTTTCCACCTTTTGGTTATAACGAATCATGCTACTGTGAACATTTGTATACAAGTTTTGGGGTAGACATATGTTTTCAATGTTCTTGAGTATCTATCTAAGATTGGAATGGCTGGATCATGCTGTAACTCATGTTTAACGTTCTGAGTACTGCCAGACTGTTTTCCAAAGTGGCTGCAACATTTGACATTCCCGCCATTCTTTCCCACTGTTAACACTCGTGATGGTCCATCCTTTTTACCGTCGCCATCCCAGCAAGTAGGAAGTGGTATATCATTGTGGTTTTGACTTGCATTTCCCTATTGACTAGTGATGTTAAGCATCTTCTCAGGTGCTTATTGGCCATTTGTATGTTCTCATTAGAGACTTGCCTCTTTGAATCCTTTGCCTATTTAAAATTATCTTTTTATTAAGTTATAAGTGTTTGTTACATATTCTGAATACTAGTCTTTTATCACATATATAACTTTCAAGTATTCTCTCCCATTCCATGAATTGCCTTTTCATTTTCTTTAGAGTAAATTTTGAGGCATTTAAGTTTCTTTTTTTTTTTTAAGATTTTATTTATTTGGGGTGCCTGGGTGGCTCGGTCGTTAAGCATCTGCCTTTGGCTCAGGGCGTGATCCCGACGTTCTGGGATCGAGCCCCGCATCGGGCTCCTCTGCTGGGAGCCTGCTTCTTCCTCTCCCACTCCCCCTGCTTGTGCTCCCTCTCTCGCTGGCTGTCTCTCTGTCAAATAAATAAATAAATAAATAAATAAATAAATAAATAAATAAACAAATAAATAAAATATTTAAAAAAAAAGATTTTATTTATTTATTTGCTAGAGAGAGAGAACACAAGTAGGCAGAGGGAGAGGGAGAAGCAGGCTCCCCGCTGAGTAGAGAGTCAGATGCGGGGCTCAATCCCAGGACCCTGGGATCATGACCTGAGCCGAAGGCAGATGCTTAACCGACTGAGCCACCCAGGCGCCCCTATAAGTTTCTTTTTTTTTTTTTTAAGTAATCTCTATGTTCAACATGGGACTGAAACTCAAGACCCTGAGATCAAGAATCACATGCTGTACTGACTGAGCCAGCCAGGTGCCCCAGCATCTAAGTTTTTAATCTATTTTTTTTCTATTGTTGCTTGTGCTTTTGATAACATATCTTATCAAAATAACCTAACTCAAAGTCACCAAGATTTACATCTCTGTTTTTTTTTCCCTAAGAGTTTTAGCTCTTACATTTAGGTCTTTGATCCATTTTGAGTTAATTTTATAAGTTATGTGAGCTAAGGGGCCAACTATATTCTTTTGCAAGTGGATATTCAGCTGTCCCAGCACCATGTGTTATAAAGACTACTCTTACCTTACTGAATAGTCTTGGCACTCTTGTCAAAAATCACTTGGCCATAACGTAAGGGTTTATTTTTCAATTCTATTTTATTGATCTATGTGTTTATCTTTATGCTGGTACCACATGGTCTTTATTACTGTGGCACTATAGTAAGTTTTGAAATCTGGAAGTTGTGAGTCCTGCAGGTTTGCTTTTGTTTTGTTTTGTTTTTCAAGATTGCTTTGGCTATTCTGGATCCTTTGCATTTCCATATGAATTTTAGGATCAGCTTGTCAGTTTCTGTGGGGGAAAGGCCAGCCGGGATTTTGATATGGATTGCATTGAATATGTTTATCAACTTGGGAGTGTTGCCATCTCAATAAAACTAAGTCTTGTAATCAATGAACATGGGATATCTTTCCATTTATTTAGGTCCTTTTTAGTTTCTTTAACAATGTTTTGTTCTGGGGCACATGTGTGGCTTAGTTGGTTAGGTGTCTTCCTTCAGCTCAGGTCATGATCTCGTGTTCCTGGGGTTGAGCCTCGTATCAGGCTCTCTGCTCAGCAAGGAGTCTGCTTCTCCTCTCCCTCTGTGCTCTCCCTCTCTCTCCCTCAAATAAATAAATAAAATCTTTTAAAAACAAACAAACAAAACCCCAAACAATGTTTTATACTTTTTGGTGTATAGGTCTTTTACCTCCTTGTTTAAATTTATTCCTAAGTATTTTACTCTTTTTGATGCTATTGTAAATGGAATTTTTTTTTTTAATTTTTAAGTAAACTCTACAATGTGGGGCTTGAACAGACAACCCTGAGATCAAGAGTTGCATGCTGGGGCACCTGGGTGGCTCAGTTGGTTAAGCTTCTGCCTTTGGCTTAGGTCATGATCCCAGGGTCCTGGGATTGAGCCCTGCATCGGGCTCCCTGCTCTGCAGAGAGCCTGCTTCTCCCTCTGCCTCTGCCTCCCTCTCTCTTTCTCTGTCTCTCATGAATAGATAAATAAAATCTTTAAAAAAAAAAAAAAAAGAGTTGCATGCTCTATCAACTGAGCCAGCCAGGTGCCCCTGGGAATTCTTTTCTTAAATCTTTTCTGAAAATTCATTTTCAGACCATTCACTGTTAGTGTATAGATATGCAATTGATTTTTGTATATTCATCTTATATCCTGCAACTATTAGCTCTAATAGTTTGTGTGTGTGTATTCCCTAAAATCTTCTATATATAGGGGCGCCTGGGTGACTCAGTCGTTAAGCGTCTGCCTTCAGCTCAGGGTGTGATCCCAGGGTCCTGGGATGGAGCCCTGCATCAGGCTCCCTGCTCTGTTGGGAGCCTGCTTCTTCCTCTCCCACTCCCCCTGCTCCCTCTCTCGCTGGCTGTCTCTCTCTCTCTGCCAAATAAATAAATAAATAAATAAATAAATAAATAAATAAATCTTAAAAAAAAAGATCTTCTATATATAAGATCATGTCATCTGTGTATAGAGAGTTTTACTTCTTCCTTTTCAACCTCGACTCCTTCCATTTATTTTTCTTTCTTTTTTTTAAAAGATTTTATTTATTTATTTGAGAGAGACACTGAGAGAGCATGAGCGAGGGGGAGGAGCAGACTCCATGCTGAGCAAGAAGCAGGATGCAGGGCTCAATCCCAGGACCCTGGGATCATGACCTAAGCCGAAGACAGATGTCCAACCGACTAAGCCACCCAGGAGTCCCTTATTTTTGTTTCTTAATTGCCCTGGCTAGAACCCCAGTACAGTATTAAATAAAAGTGATGAGAATGGACATCTTGGTCTTATTCCTGGCCTTAGGGGAAAATATTCCATCTTTTCAGCATTAAGTAAGTTGTTAGCTGTGGGTTCTTTATTGATGTCCTTTATCAGATTAAGTAAATTCCTTTCTATTCTTAGTTTGTTGAGTGTTTTCATTATGGAAGTGTGTTTGGTTTTGTCAAGTGCTTTTTTTCTTATCTGTTAAATGATCTCTTTATCCTAAAAAGGGTTTTATGCTTTATTCTATTAATATGATGTATTACATTGCTTTTGTAGGTTGAACCAACTTGCAGTTCTGGGGTAAATCCCACTTGCTTCTGGTGAGATCTGTATATAAAAAGGACTCTAGAATGGATTCAGTTTGCTAGTGTTTTGTCGAGGGTGTTTGTATCTATAGCATAAAGCATACTGATCAGTAGTTTTCTTGTGATGTCTTTGTCTGGTTTTAGTACCAGGGCAATACTGGCCTCATAGAATAATTTGGGACGTGTTTCCTCCTGTATTATTTTTTGGAACAGTTTGTGAAGGATTGGTTTCCTATTTTGTCTTGAACCCACTCTAATGAGCCTTTTGGCCTGCGCTATTGTGCTGAAACTGCTGTTGTCGAGATTTCCAATGACCTCCACGTTGCCAGTTCAATGGTCCATTCCCAGCCATCATCTTATACTCACCAGCAGCATTCGATACAACATGTCCTTCCTTCTTGAAATACTCTCTTTTCTTGGCTTCCACACTTTCCTGGTTTTCTTTATGCCTCATCGACCCCTCCTCTCGAATCTCCTTCACTGCATTTTCCTCCTTTATCAGATCTTTTAATGAAAGGGCCACAGGCTGGTGCACCTGGGTGGCTCAGTGGGTTAAGCATCTGCCTTCAGCTCAGGTCATGATCCCAGGGTCCTGGAGTCTGGCTCCCTGCTCAGCAGGGAGCCTGCTTCTCCCTCACCCTTTGCCCCTCCCCCTGCTGGTGCCCTCTCTCTCTGTCTCTCTCAAATAAATAAAGTTTAAAAAACAAAGGGCTGGGGCGCCTGGGTGGCACAGCGGTTAAGCGTCTACCTTCAGCTCAGGGTGTGATCCCGGAGTCCTGGGATCGAGCCCCACATCAGGCTCTTCTGCTATGAGCCTGCTTCTTCCTCTCCCACTCCCCCTGCTTGTGTTCCCTCTCTCGCTGGCTGTCTCTATCTCTGTTGAATAAATAAATAAAATCTTTTTAAAAAATTAAAAATAAATAAATAAAAAAACCAAAGGGCTACAGGCCTTGACATTTTTTTCTATCTTTTCTCAGATTTTTGGTGATTTCATCTGCTCTCCTGAATTTAAACACCAATTATATGTTGAAGACTCCCCAGTTTGGAGCCCATATGTGATACCTCTCTGTCTCTGGATTTATATGTCTACTGCCTAGTAGACATCTTAATGTGGATTTTGAATGCCCATCTCAAACTCACCATGTCCAAAATAAAACTTTTGATTTGTCCCACCCAAACCACCAAATCCCACCATCTTCCCCATCACTATTCACTGCGGCTTTATCCTTGCAACTGATCAGACCAAAAATCTCAGAGTCATCCTTCTTGGTTCCTTTCTTTCTCTTACTCCCTACCCATTCCATTAGCGAATCCTGTTTGGACTACCTTCAGAATAACCAGAGTCTGACCACCTCTCACCACCTCTGTGATTAGATTATCACCCTGGTCTTTCTCCAGCTGGGATTGTTGTAATAGGCTTCTAAATGGTCTCCCTACTTCTTCCTGTGCTCATCTTCAGTCTGTTCTGAACATAGAAACCGCCCCCCCATTGATTATCATGAATAGATGTTGAATTTTGTCAGATAATGTTCTGCGTCTATTGAGATTATCTTTGTGTTGTTATTTGGGTTTTTTGTTTTGTTTTGTTTCGGGGGGTGTTCTGTTAATGTGGTAAATCACATTGATTTTCAAATGTTAAACCAACTTTGCATACCTAGGGTTATCCCCATTTGGCCATGGTGTATTATCCTATACATATATATTGCAGTTGATTTGCCAAAATTGTAAGAAGTTTTGAATCTATGTTCATAAAGGATATGGGTGTGTCATTTCCTTTTCTTATAATGTCTTTTTTTGGTTTTGGTGTCTGGGTAATGCTGGCCTCATAGAATTAGTTGAAAAGTGTTCCCTCCTCTTCAGTTATCTGGAAGAAGTTGTGCAGAATCGATATTTACTTTTAACTTATCTTTTATTATTATTATTTTTTTAGATTTTATTTATTTATTTGCCATAGAGAGAAAGAGAGAGAAGCAGTCTCCCTGCTGAGCAAGGAGCCCCATCTGGGGCTCAATCCCAGGACCCTGGGATCATAACCTGAACTGAAGGCAGACGCTTAACCATCTGAGCCACCCAGGCGCCCCTTAACTTATCTTTTATTTAAAGTAAGTTTCTTGTAGATAGCATATAGATTGTGATGTTTTTATCCAATTTAGCAGTAACTCTTTATTTTAGTGCTTGCTTTAGGTTGTATAGTATATATCTTTAGCTTATCTCCATCTACCTTCAAGTGATATTATACCCCTTTACATACTCTATTAAAATCTTATGGACAAAATAGATAAAGGGGATTAAGAAATACAAACTTCAGGGGCGCCTGGGTTAAGCGTCTGCCTTCGGCTCAGGGCATGATCCCGGCGTTCTGGGATTGAGCCCCACATCAGGCTCCTCTGCTATGAGCCTGCTTCTTCCTCTCCCACTCCCCCTGCTGTGTTCCCTCTCTCGCTGGCTGTCTCTATCTCTGTCAAATAAATAAATAAAATATTTAAAAAAAAAAAAAGAAAGAAAGAAAGAAAGAAAGAAATACAAACTTCCAGGTCTAATATAGGTAAGTCGCGGCGATGATAAATACAGCACAGGGAATACAGTCAGTAAGATTGTAAAAACATTGCATGGTGATAGATGAAGACCGCACTTACCATGGTGAGCCCTGAGTAACGTATAGAATTTTCAAATCATTATGTTGTACACCTGAAACTCATAGAACACTGTTAATTATACTTCAATACAAAAAAAAAAAAAAAAAAAAAAAAAAAAAAAAAAAAAAAAAAAAAAAAAAAAAAAAAAAAAAAAAAAAAAAAAAAAAAAAACCTTGTANAAGAAAGAAAAAGAAAGAAAAAAAGAAAAGAAAAGAAACAAAAAGAAACAACAACAAAAAATAAAACCTTGTAACTGTTTACTTCAGCTTCCCCTGTCCCGGCCTTAGGGCTACTGTTGTCACATATTTTATTTTCACGTATGTTATAAACCCCATGATTCAGTATTACTGGTTTTGTTTTAAGAAATTTATCGGGGGCGCCTGGGTGGAACAGCGGTTAAGCGTCTGCCTTCGGCTCAGGGCGTGATCCCGGCATTACGGGATCGAGCCCCACGTCAGGCTCCTCTGCTATGAGCCTGCTTCTTCCTCTCCCTCTACCCCTGCTTGTGTTCCTTCTCTCGCTGGCTGTCTCTATCTCTGGAATAAATAAATAAAATCTTTAAAAAAAAAAAAAAAAGAAATTCATTATCGGGGCACCTGGGTGGTTCCGCCCCTTAAGCATCTGCTTTCAGCTCAGGTCATGATCCCGGGGTCCTGGGATTGAGTCCTGTTCAGCAGCGAGTCTGCCCCTCCCCCTGCTCATGCTCTCTCTCTCTCTTTCTCTCTCAAATAAATTAATAAAATCTTAAAAGATAAAAGAGAAGAAACTGATTATCCCTGGGGCACCTGGGCGTCCGACTCTTGGTTTTGGCTCACGTCCTGATCTTAGGGTTGTGAGACTGAGCCCCATGTTGGGCTCCATGCTCAGTGCAGAGTCAGCTGAGCTCTCTCTCTCCCCCTCCTTCAGCCCCTCCCCACCTCGCTCTCACTCTCTCTCTCAAATGACTGAATAAATCTTTAAAAAAAAAAAAAAGAAATTGATTATCTCTAAAAGACATTTATTTATTTTCTTAATTTAATTTTTTAAAAGATTTTATTTATTTATTTGACAGAGAGAAACATGAGAGAGGGAACACAAGCCGGGGGAGTGGGAGAGGGAGAGGGAGAAGCAAGCTTCCCGCTGAGCAGGGAGCCCGATGCAGGGCTGGATCCCAGGATCATGCTGGGATGAAGGCAGACGCTTAATGACTGAGCCACCCGGGCGCCCCTTTAATTTTATTTCTAAGTAATCTCTACACCCAGTGTGGGGCCTGAGCTCACAACCTGGAGACCAAGAGTCACGTGCTCCACCGACTGAGTCCGCCAGGTGCCCCTCTTAAAGACATTTAAATTAAAAAAAAAAAAATACACATACTTCAGTACCCACCTATTTTTTTCTGGTGTTCTTTGTAACTCTGTAAACAGCCAGATTTCTATTTGATATCATTTTCCTTCTGCTTGAAGGTCTTCTTTTAACATATTCTAGAGTGCAAGTCTGCTCATGGTGAATTCTTTCAGCTTTTATATGTCTGAAAAGTCTTTATTTCACCTTCATTTTTAAAAGACATTTTCACTGGGTAAAGAATTCCAGGGTCACAGTATTTTTCTTTCAGCATTTTAAAGATCTTGCTCCACTGCCTTCTGGCTTGCAATGTGGGTGGCAATAAATACCCTGTCATCTTATCTTTGTTTCCATGTGTATAATGTGTCTTTTCCCTCAGGCTGCTTTTACGATTTTTCTCTTTATCACTGGTTTTAATCAATTTGATTTAGGAAGTGCTTTTGCATATTTTGTTCATACTTCTTGCACTTGGGGTTCATTGAGTTTCTTGTACCTGTGCATTTATAGATTTCATCAAATCTAGAAAATTTTGACCATTATTCCTTCAAATATTTTTTCCTGCTCCTTACTTTTCCTGTGACTTCAAACACACATTAGCATAAACATATTAGGCTCCTCGATGCTGTCCTACTGCTCACTGATTCTCCCTTCATATTTTAGTCTTTTTCTCTCTATCTTATTTGAGTAGCTCCTATTACTGTGTCTTCAAGTTCACTAATCTTTTCTTTTCCTTCTGTTAATCTTTTCCAGTGTATTGCTCATCTAGACATGCCTGGGATTTTTTATCTCTGCACATTCAATTTTGGTCATTTTTATATATTCAAAGCTTCCCTGGTTCTACCTTTGCCTATCTTCAGGCTTTTGTCAACATGTTCAAATGTAACATGCTATCCCTTGGCTCAGAACTTTCCAGTGGCTTCCCATCTTATTCAGATAAAAAGTCATAGTTTTTAAAATGACTGACAAGGTCCTACGTGACTTAATCTGACTTCATCCATTACCTCTCTGGCTTTATCTCCTTCCCCCACTCCTCTCTATCTGCTCTGAAATATATGAGTCATGCTTCTACCCCAGGGCTTTTGCACATGCTTTTTCACTCTGCCGGAAATGCTTATCTCCCATATGTCCACATGCCTTTTCCTTCACCTCCTTCAGGGTCTTACTCAAATATCACCTCCCAGGGCACCTGGGTGGCTCAGTTGTTAAGCGTCTGCCTTCAGCTCAGGTCATGATCCCAGGGTCCTGGGATCGAGCCCCATATCGGGCTCCCTGCTCAGTGGGAAGGCTGCTTGTCCCCCTCCCGCTCCCCCTGCTTGTGTTCCCTCACTCGCTTTCTCTCTCTATGTCAAATAAATAAAATAAAATCTTAAAAAAAAATCACCTCCATCAGATCTTCCCTTCCACCCCATTTTTAAAACTTTAGTGTCTGCTCATAGAGGCATTTCCTGAATCCTTGCTTTACTCTTCCCTATAGCTCTTATCATCATCTCACATACTGTACTCTTATACAGTTAATTTTGGTATTTGTTAATCTCCCCACCATTAGCTCTGGGGGGCAGAATTTTCATCTGTTGTGTTCACTGCTTTACTCTCAGCTCCTAGCACCGTGGTACCTGGCACATAGCGAACACTCAGCTACTTGTTAAGCAAATGAGATGAATGAGATTTGTTAAGTGAATAAATGAGAGCCTGTTGGCACAGGGGTCAAGGGAGAGTTTAATTTAAAAAAGGGGGGGATTAGCACATATTATGGAGCTGTTTCCTAAGTCCTTTTTCCATATCATTTAATTTTCATAGCCAAGAGGCATAGTCCCCATTATAAATGTAACAGAACTGCCACTAAAGGAGTTTGAATCACCAGTGTCAGGCCAGCTAAATAGCAGGGCTGGGACTTGAACCAGCGCCCTCTGTCAGCCGCCATGATTGAGATTAGTAACCAGTTAGCAACAGCCCTCAGGGACGGTCTTCAGCTCCTTTCAACTTTGCTAGTGCTTGTGACTGTTTCCCCAAAGAAGGAGCAGAGCTCCTACCCCAGACTTGGTAGAAGCAATTCCCTGTTTCTGAGTTACAGCCACTTAGGAAAACTCCAGCATGGCAGCGTGAGCTCACCACCTGCGGATACCCAGGAGAGCCTGGGACTTATTTTTAGCCCAAATAGGAAAAGTGCCGAATATCTTCTAGGAGAGTTGGCAGCTGGCGGGCTGCTGATACAGCTGTGTTTATGTAAGCCAATGGCAGAGGAGAGGGTGAGGGGTAGCGAGGAGCAGGGGGGGCTGGGTCACCCATACGCTTGCCAATGCTCTGATGTCCAGTGCTTTTATTGGAAAGCTGTGGGTCAAAAGTTATCACGAAGGAGAGAGGGTCATGTAGAACATTTGGAGATGGCAGAGAGCGTGGGAGCACGTGGCTCCCCAAAGTCAGAGCACTGGTTGAAGCGTCCACTGGTTCTTGGCCTCTTCCTACTCTATTACCCAGGAGTAAATAGAAGAACAGAAGTGCATCTAGAAAACATAGCAGTTCATCTGATTTGAACCGTAGTTCTCAGACGTGCCAGGTGGAAGCAATCTCTAACACCTCATGGTACAGAAGTTGTCAGATAATGGGCTCCTGTTTTCTGGAGGCAGCAGAATAAAGCTCTTACAGGAGTCACCATGGACTCTCTCGAGGAGAATCAAGGTTGAAATGTTTTCTAGTAGGGATTTTTTTTTACATTTAGTTACGAAATTTTTCAAATATTAACAAAAGTAAAGCCAACAGTGTCATGAGCCCTCATGTACCCCTCACCCAGCTTTAACGGTTAAACGTGGCCACAGCCGTGTTTCATCTGTTCCCCGCACCCACTCTGAAATTATTTTCAACAAATCCCAGACAGCACATCATTTCATCTGGAAATATTTCAGTGTGTACCTCTAAAATATAGGGAATCTATGAAAAATAAACAACCGCGATGCTATCTTCACACTTTAAAAACAATGAACAGTTTCTCAAGATCAATTACACAGTGTTCAGGTTTCCCAAATTGTCTAAACAATTCCCCCTTCGCTTTGTTTAAATCAAGATCTCAAAAAAGGTTCATCTCTTTCCTCTCCTCTTTGCAATTTGTTGCTGAAGAAAGCAGGTCATTTTTCCTGTAGTCTTCCACAGTCAGGATTTTTCCTGATCACATTCCCCATGGTGCCGTTCAACATACTCCTCTGTAAATTTGTTAATTCGTTAACTTCCAATTTGTTTCCTGTAAATTGGTGGTTAGATTTAGACTTGATCAGGCTCAGGTTCAATTCTTTTTATCTTTTCTTTTTAGAGAGAGTGCACACCAGCAGTGGGGGAGGGGCAGACGGAGAGGGAGAGAGAGCATCTCCAGCAGACTCCCTGCTGAGCGTGGAGCCTGACACTGGGCTCGATCCCACGACCCTGAGATCGTGATCTGAGCCGAAATCAAGAGTCAGATGCTTAACTGACTGAGCCACCCAGGTGCCCTGCCTGGCTCAGGTTCAATTCTGTGGCAAAAAATATATCATAGGCTGGGGCACCTGGCTGGCTCAGTTGGGAGAGCATGTGACTCTCGATCCCGGGCTCCCGAGTTTGAGCAACACCTTGGGTGTAGAGATTCTTTTTTTTTTTTTTTTTTTTTTTAAGATTTTATTTGTTTGAGGGAGAGAGAGAGAGAGAGCACGCACACATGCATGACTGGGGGGAGGGTCAGAGGGAGAGGGAGAAGCAGACTCCCTGCTGAGCAGGGAACCCGACGTGGGGCTTGATCTCAGGACCCCAAGATCACAACCTGAGCCAAAGGCAGACACCTCACCAATTGAGCCACCCAGGCGCCCCTAGAGATTACTTTAAAAAATACGTCAAAGGTGATGTTATGTGCTTCCATTGGAGGCACCAAATGTCTGGTTTCTTTTTGTGATGTTAGCAGCCTACAATCATTGCCTACACCCCATTCATTGACGGATGCCTAATGAATTTTAAGGAACAAATGTGGCTGCGATGGCTGTCTCTGAGTAATGCATTCAGGAGAGCATTTCCTGAAGAATGTGTTGTTTGTTATTTCTGAGTCGTGAAGACAGCCTGGAAGCCTGTTCGCGTGGAGGCACGATGGGGCTGATCCTGGGCACGTTAGGGTACCTGGGGCTTTGTGTGTCTGGGTCAGCTCTGTGGGGCGCTATGATGGTCTTCCCCACTAGAGGACACTGTGGCTCCAGGACTTCACGTGGTTCCCAGTCAGTGTTGCAACTTGGAGGCCTCTCAGAAGACCAAACCTTTGGTGGGCACTTATTAGGCCCCAACTGTGTGCCTCTTGTGTCAAAGGGAGAGAGGTCAAACACAAAATCCTGTGGCATTGTTTCCCAAGGCAGTTTCATGTATTTTCCTTTTAAAAATAAACAGAGGTATTTCTAAGTCTGTCGGAAACCACTTTCGCCCCCCACAGGGCTGGCGGCCTCCGGCTGTAAACTGCAAACCAAATTTGGTTACTTGGTGTTGGAATTTTTTTTTTTTTAACAACTGTGATATATGGGCTTTTTGGAATGTGATTGTATCCAAGAAAGATGCCAAAGCGTGTTCATCTCTGAAATAATTTATTCATCAATTTAACACCATGTATTGAGTATCCAAGAGGAAAAGGGAGGGAGAAATGACACTTGCTTACTGAGAGCTCCTCTGTGCCAGGCACTGCCCCATCCTTTTTATCTACATCCTAGCAAGATGTGTCATATTGGCCTCGTTTAAATCCAAGGCAACTGAGTCCCGTTGAGCCCACGTGAACTAACTTGGTCAAGGTTATCCTGCCAGATGCAAATGGAGGTCTGTGACTAAGTCTGTTTTCCACTAACCCCCTAGATGCCAGGCTGACAGCTTGATACTAGAGAACAGAGACAGTGTGGCAATTACAAAGGCATCCTGTCCTTATGGAGGTCATGATGTAACACATGATCACAGGTCCCCTGACACGTGGGCACCCTCACCTCAGGCAGCTTGCCCCTGCTGGGATGCTGTCCTTCCGCAGGGGGGAGCCCGCTGGCCACCAGGGATAGGGCATCCCCGGGGCTCTGCAGGACTGATGCCTTTGTGCTGACTGCCCACTTGCCCTCACCCCATCTGCCCCCTGACCCAGGCTTTGGGGGGCATCTGCGTGACTCAGACCATGACCACCTGCCCACCTGGAATGTGTAGCAAAAGGAAAGCACAGGCAGACACATGCGTGATCAAGCAAAAGCAAGTTCTTGAAAATTCTGTTCTAATGTGGCGAATAATTTAAGATGCCCTTCCCGTTCTTCATATTTTCAAACCCACTTAACCATTCCCCCAGCCTTGTCGCTATGGCCTCATCGTTCAGCCCTGGCAGCACCACTGAACTCCCATCAGAAGAGCCCAAGCTGTGTAATTGACTAAATGCAGTCAGATACATTAAGGAGAGAGAATGACAGCTGGCAGCTGGAAAATGAACTAACGGGCTTCAGCTGGGAAAGAAGATACAGGTGGCAGGTGTCTAAAGAAACACAGGAGTGCTTGGAGAGGCCCAATCCCGAACGCCACTTCAAGCTCAGGCAATCACAGCTGCAAGGTTCTGGGGAGAGGACAAGCGTGGGTGTGCTTTAAGCCAACACCCTCCTCCGAACGAGCTCTAGGATAATGAATGAGCCATCAGCCGGGCGCCTTTGCTCTCTGAGGAAAGGACTTCCCTCTGCAGACCGTCCCTCTGCAAATACAATTGTGCCTCAGGAACCATCTGGCAAATGTGCCCGTTCCTTCAGCGGTTCTGGTATTTCCCTGACTTGCAGCCCCTTTTTCTTGGATATAAATCGATGCAGCAAGCCAAGCCAGCAGAACGCTTCCAGTGCTTCACAGGCTTTCCCCAAGCCTGGTTAACCCCATGGTTCGCAGCCGAGGAGGCTGCTCACAGCTAATGGATGTCTTGGATGCGTGCATTTTCCTCTGTGCTGTTCCTGTGTATTTTGGAGTATGCAGAGCAGACATGCGAGCTGCAGACCATAGCTGCAGCAACCAGATCGAGCGCATTTCCGTTGCAGGATGTCCTTCACGGAGAAGGGACAGGTTAACTCCATCTCTCTGCAGAGGACTTGGACAGCTCCCCAAGGAGCCACAACAGGCTGCCACAGCTGTAGGACAGATCACGTGCTCTGGCCACACACGGGAGGATGCCCGGCCACCCCGACTGCCAGCCAGCGGGACCCATTTTGTGCAGAGCCACATTCCTCTTCTGACCTGGCCTGATGGTGTGCGAGGCTGGAAAATTCCGGGGGTCACCTTGGGGCCACTTAAGCCATCCCCCTATTTCCAGCCTCCTTCACTGATTCTAGTTCAGAGAACACATAATGGCAGGAGATGGAAGGGGAGACTCTAGTTAGTCTCTCATATCCTTGGTGATGTGCCTCATGGACCGGGAAGCCAAGCTGAGCCATCAATCATAAGCCCCCTCACCCCGATCTGGGGAGTACTGGATTGTTCCAACAGGGTAGGAGAGAAAGCAGTCAGTGCAAAGACTCGCAGAATGTCCCCATCACCTAACAACGAGGAGGTCGTTTCTATGCAGATGTACACCTTCCTGCCTTGGTACAGGCAGTTCCCTCTGTCTTGGACGCACCAAGCCCTCATCCACCTGGCAAACTCCTGCTTGGTCTTTTAAGATCCAGCTCCAGCATCCCCTCCTTGGCCCCCCTTTCTGCCACCACATGCTTTGCATACTTCTCTACTCAGCACCGATAGCATTGTGCCGGAAGGATTTTCTGGTGTGTCGTCCCCACCTGTCCTAGAGCTCACTGTGGGCAGAAACTAGGTCTCATTCATCTCTGTGTCCCATCCTCAGTCTGCAAAGATGTTTACAGGCACTGTTTTGGAATGGAAAGTCGGAGATTGTGGGATTTTGAGATGGATTCTTCTACTGCAATCTCTTAGTCCCGAGGGTTGCATGGCTAAAGAATGACAGAGCCTGGACCGGAACCCAGGTCTGCTGACTCCCAGGCCTGCTGAATCCTGAGCCTGCTTGCAAATACTAAGGAATCACATCCTGATCTGTATTTCCCCCAACCAGCCTAGGTGGAAGGGGTGATGGGAAGTAGGCTTCTGGGCAAGCAGCAGGAGGGAGAAGGGTCCAAATGACCCAGCTATATTTCAGGGCGGGGGAAGAGGTCACAGCCCACCTAGTCTGACATCTACATTTATGGATGAGACAAGGAGGACCACGGAGGTGAGGTGCTTTGGTCAAGGTTACACAGCAAGCTGATGGCAGAGCGAGGAAGAGAATGCATGCCTCCTAATCCCCCAAAGAGTTGAGATAGCCAAGCCCTCCTTACCAGTTGCTATCCAAGTGCAGGTCCCTGGAGTCCTTGACTCTTCTGGGCTTTTCTTTCCCTCTCCTGGTGGCACAGCACTTAAGTAGGGTGCGTTCTGCATAAAGAATAAAGAACGCTTTCCTTCCAGGGAGGAAGGCCGCGTCTGGGCAGGCAGTGTGACAGATGGTATTTACAATGTGCGCGGAGAAGTTCTCACACCGCCTCACTCGGGCCGTGGCTGAGAGATGCAGGAAGCAGATCTGAGTGCCCGCCGTCTCATTCCCCTGCCCAGCGTTCCCAGGCGGTGGTGGCTGTGGCTGCTGCCCGCCTGTGTCCCCATCCTCAGAAAGCCTGCCTCCTGGGCCCTGAGGCATTCTTCACTGCAGCCCTTCACCAGAGTAGGTGTGGGAAATATAACATTCCTTCCCAGAGGAGGCCCAGAAAGCCCTCTGAGGCCAGGTGCTGGGCCGACTTCCCAGGAATTCTGACCTCTGGGGCGCCTTCCTTCAGCCCGGAGAAGTAGCAGTGGGACAGGTTTATTCGTTGAGCAAACACTTCTTGAGAGCTTTCTAGGTGCCAGGAATTGTCCTAGGAGTCACGGCCACTATTGTAAGTGAATAAAACCAAGTCCTTGCCCTCATGGAGTGTAGGCTCAGTGGAAAGGCTGACCCTGGGCCTCGGGGCCTGTCCTGTCCACACAGCCGGTTGAACACGGTCGTGGGATCCCGGCCCTGTGCTGCGGTGAATAAAGGCGAACGGTCCCCCTCCTTCTGGGAGGGGACTGCACAGGCAGCTTAAGAGAAACAAAGCAGAGAAACAGCCCAGTGGCTTTTCCCTGAAGCCAAAGCCATCCCCTGACGCATAGGGGCCTGCGACTGGACAAGCCTCGCTTGGGCACCCTGACTTAGCCCTGCCTGGTTGCCCTGGGGGCAGACCGGTAGTTGGGGCCAAGGGCACTCACCACATCCACCACCCACCACCACACCTTCACTCTTAAAAATAAGAAATTTGGTGAGAGGAATGGAGACTCAGAGCTCCTCTGGGCTCAGGGGGTTTTCGTGTCCCCATCTGTAAAATGGAGGCAATTGTACCCATTCTGCTTACCTCGAAAAAGCCAGCTTTAGGGGGATGAAATGGAACGACAGACCCAGAAATGGAATGACAGAATGACAGGCTCTGACATAAAGGCAACAGGCATACGATTGTTTTTTTTTATTATGCAGAAGGATCTTTTCTTCATAACATCAAACTCGTCGCTTGGTGGGGGCTGAGAGTAATAACTCTGTAATTAGACTTCATGTCCTATCAACAGACATGCTCTGTTTTTCATTAAACAGACATTTGTTCGGCTCCTACAGTGCGCAATGCTGCAGATTGCGATGGATGCAAAACTAAACAGGCCATCTCCTCTTCTTCAAGGAATAGACATTCTTGGATAAAGAAGATAAAACCTAGCTAGAGGAAGGAGTGGGTCCGTTTGGGCCGGAGGGTTAAGGAAAGGCTTTGGGAAGGAGGGGTGTGCCTCAGAGAGGTGCATGCGATCCTACCCGCCACATGACCAAAGGTCCCACAGAGTGCTGGCGGCCCAAAGAGAGTCTAGAAAAGGCACCCAGGGGACCAGCCCAGCCCCAAGGAGATGGCAGAGAAGGAAGGGGAGAGCCAGCAAAGCCCTTGAACATGTGGCTGGCTATATTTTGGAACCTGGAGAGTGTCCTCTGTGCCCTTCTGAGCTTTGCTTTTGGGAGCCCACGCCTCTCTTTGAAAGGGCTTGGTGTCTGCGAACCTAGACATCCTTCCGAAACGATTTAAGTGTCTCGGCCAATCGGGGGCCCTGGAGGGAGTGAGAAAGGAAAGAGACGAAAGCAAAGCAGCGTTGTGCTGTTTGATCTCCAAGACAGCGGGCAATAATGGAAGAATGTGGGAGCTGGGACTGAGGGTGGTTGGATTCCAAGTGGCGGTCTCCTCCCTGAGCGGCGTCCGCTGTTCGGACTTGCAGGCTTCAAACATGACTGGGGGATTCCTGGAAGACAAAAGAATTCAGGGCTGGGGCTTGGATCTCAGTCAAAAATAACTCATGTGTTCATCTCAGGCAGGCACACGGCAGCGCTCGGGGCCGTGTGCAGGTCTCTCAGAAGACTGGAGCTGCACGTGGTGAGCGGGGTCTGCAAGGGTCAGATTGGGTTTGCTTTAGGGAGAGAAAGGGCCTTGACGGGCTCACACTTGACCGAGGGAGACCTCAGAATGGGAAGCTGTTGTTGGAGAAGAGGCCCAAGCTGGAGAAGTTCTGGAGAAAATCACACCCCCCTTTCAGCCCCTGCTCTGCTCTGCCATTTGCTTTGGGCGGTAATTACAGCCCTTAATGTTCCTTCCCTGGCTTCTCATTAGCTCATGTGGTCCACAAGCTCCTTGGCTCCCCTCACCCCGCTTCCCCCTCCCAGGGGCTCCCCCTGGCTTTCTCAGCTCTCCACTGGCCACCCATTGTTCTAGACCCCAGGTTCAGAGCATCAGATCCTTAAAAACTCCACCCTCTCTTGGGGGGTGCATCTTAGAGACTCAGCCCCCAAACAGCTCTTCCTCTTCCCTCCTTCCTTTTCTCCCTGAGCTGTAATCAGAGGATTATCTGATTTTCTCCCAGGAGGCCAGGGCCTGGGTCTTCCTCCCTTTGTATTCCCAGCACCTCGGCCAGGGTCTGGCAAATAATGGACACTTGCAATGTGCTTGTTGAACTGCATTCTTCAGCTACTGCCAACTTAATCTTCCTAAAATGCTGCTCCAGTTAGAAGCTATCCTTCCTCTCCATCGCCCACTGAGCGAGATCCCACGTCCTCAGCCCAGCATTCAAGGACTTTGGAGACATGGTTCTCACCACCTGGCCACTCGGTACTCACCCTCTGAGCTGTTCTCAACGCCGTCAGTGGCTTTCCTACCTCTGTGCCTTTGCCGCGATGGTTCCCTCCACCCAGAAACCCTTCCACACTGTCTCCCCTAAAGCTGCCCCATCTCTCGAGGCTCCTCTCTGAACTGAGTGTGACTCTTTGGAGCTCAAACCGCTCTCCCCCCAGGCTCTTATCCTGCACTGCAGCCACTAAGAATGTTTCCTTAGGAACTTCAAGAGAGGTCATGGGTGTGGAACACTGACAAAAGGAAGACCAGGGTATCGATCAAAGCCAATCAGCCCTTGTTTGCTGTCACTTCTCAACAGACCTCGGGTTCTCTGAGGGCAGGGCCCCGTGTACGATTCTCTAACAAGTGCCTGGCCCACGGCAGCCGCGGCAGCCATCCAGGCAAAGTGAGCAGGCACCAACGCCCATTCCCTCCTCTGTCCCCAGCATGACACTGAATGTGCCAGTCCTCAGGTTATCCTAGTCCAGAGTGGCCCAAAAGCTCTCAGATAGCCTGGCCACTCCCATCCCTCAGAGGGGTCCCACCGCCTGCTGGGGAGCCGGGTGTCTCCAGCTGCCGATTCCCTGGGCCTGGCTGGCTGGTGAGGCAGAGGCTACATTGAATGCGAACAGTGAGAGTCTGGCCTCAGGTGCGTGGAGGAGGCTGGATGTTACAGCTCATCTCCAAGTCCAGATGGCCATTCTCCTTCCAGCAGGGGCCGGGCAAAGGGAAGCAGTCTCCTGAAAGGAAGCTTCGGTTAACGGTTGGGAATTCTTTCCTAGAATACTTCTGGTGCAGGTGAAATGTTCCTAGGGCAGACAGAAATGAGATGCCCTCCTGGAGATTTCTCGGATCCTCCCTCTCCCCTAATTGCTGCTGTGCTCATGACTTCTTCCTTGGATGGCGTCTCCCATCTTCCTTTGCTCGGGCCAACCTCCGCCTGGTCTATCTTCCATATTCCAGCTGAAGGATTTTTTTTTTTTTTTAGATTTATTTGTTTATTTGAGAGAGAGGGAGAGAGAGAGAGAGCAAGAGTGAGAATGCAGTGGGGAGGGGCAGAGGGAGAGGGAGAATCTTAAGCAGACTCCCAGCTGAGTGCAGAGGCCAACATGGGGCTGATCCCAGGACCCTGAGATCATGACCTAATCTGAAACCAAGAGTTGGTCACTCAACTGACGGTGCCCCCAGAAGGATCTTTTTATATTTATTTTTGAGAGAGATTGAATCTTAATCAGGCTCCATGCCCAGCACGGAGCCCAGCATGGGGCTGGATCTCACAACCCTGAAATCATGACCTGATCCAAAATCAAGAGCCGGACGCCTAACCAACTGAGCCACCCACACGCTCCCAGAAGGATCTTTTTAAATACTACTCTGCTCTTCACAGTCCTTCGATGCCTCCCCATTGGCCTTAGGTAAAGTCAAAGCTCCTTTCTCAGGAAATTCACAGCCCTTCAAACCATCCCTTCCAGGCTGGGCTCTTCACGTGAAGCCACCTGCTCTCGTGGGCAGCCATGCCAGGTTGCTCGTAGCTCCCCTGCCCTACCATGCTGCTTCCCGTGCCCCACCTCTGCCTGCACTGTCCCCTCTGCCTAGAACGCCTTCCCTTCAGGTTTCTTCTCATTTTGCCTGGTTCTGGGGGCATACCCTTTGGGAAGCCTTCTTGGACCCTCAAGAACCCCATCGTCTGTGTTTCTATGCCCCCTGGACTTCCCTGGCTATCTCCAGTTAAACAGTTTCTGGAAAGTAGGGTCCAGATCCTATTTATCTCTGTATTCCACTGGCACTCAGTAGGAGCTCAGTCAGTGTTCAGAGAACTGAGCCTGCTGGGGTCCCTTCCACCTGGGGGGTTGACAGAGTTGGATCTGTTGATAAGAGATGCCCCTGGGCTGAAGAAACCAAAGGGCAGCTGGGGTCGGAACACTGTCCAGGGCTGTTGGGCATCTCAGCAGAGTGGCTGACGCCTCTCTGAGCCCTTCTTCCCCTCACCCCACCCCAGGCTTCCTGGACGACTGGTCCATCCCAGAGATCTGTGTCTCCCACAGCCAGCACCCAGGCAGGTCAGATCACATAAATTATATTCCGGAGGGTGGGGAGGAGGCAGTGATATTGACCCAGGGCCCCATGCTTCCTTTGGTCCTTCCAGGCAGGCATCTTTCCACAAAGAAGCAGGCCTCTCTTCTGTCCCCCTGAAGGCTGTTTTCAAAATCACACCCTATGAAGACAGTTTTATTTACAAGGAAATCTTGGCAGGATCTTGACTTGTTAGTAGAGTAGGGATGGGGGAGGGTGGTGAGAAACAAAAATAGTTGAAATGATCACACTTTCTGAAACCGAGATGAAAATTGGTGTCTGTAGCAAACTCACCTAATTAGAACGGAGTTAATTTCCTCCTCTGTGTTTAAGGGAAATAGTCATTGTCGGGTGAGACGGTCACAGGTTGGATTCCGGGGCGGGGGTTGTGCGCCTGCTTTATGATGATGAGAGCATTAATTGCAACTTTCACTGTTAGAAAAGAGTTTCCGTTTCTGATAGGGAGAGAGAGGAGCAAAGACCCGTGAGTGGGCGGGTGTTGGGGGGAGGACTCGAAGGGCACTGACTGACCAGGAGTGAGTCCCTGGGCCTCTTGGGAGAGGTGGCATTTGTCCTAGCTGACCACTGGACCAGTTTGCAGGCAGAGCCTCTGCTTCTGGGAGACGATCTCCTGGGAGGGCTTTCCCGCAGGGAAACAGCACCCATTTTTTATAAGATCCTCTTTTCCTCTGATCTAACTTCAGTACGACTTTAGCTTCTTTACCACCCTTCTCCCAGTTGGGGCACTTCTCTGGGCTTGCCTCTGTCAACCTGGTCAAATGAAGCCAGGGCACAGTCACATAGCTCTTTTGTAGAGAGGGCAAGATTTAGGGTTTGGGGTCCCGACCGTCCCTATCTGACTTCTCCCATCCCTGAATTACTGGGAGTATCTGGACCTCCCAGAATCTGAGACCGAAGGGAGGGGGAGAGAGAAGGATCCCGTCCTCCCAGCATCCCGCCCCCAATTCACTCCCAGTTAACCCTGACGTTGCCAATTTAGGAAAAGCCTCGCCCCTGCCTCCTTCACCCATTTGCAGCCTCCGAGTGAACGTTAACCCAGTGGGTCTCGGGAAGTGGGCACTGCACCCCACCCCGGCCTTGAGACCAACCCGGGCCCGGGATGGAGGCTGGCGGTAATGGGGCCAGGGACCGCGCAGCACTCCCCTCCGCAACCCCCTCCCCCGCCCCGGGCGGTGCAGCCACTTCCCCGCCAACCCCGCC